>NW_028277097.1:7272727-7575757 GCF_059951505.1 Python bivittatus
AACTAGTTTTCTGTATCCAGCTTTTTGCAGTCCAGATTCTCATCCATCACAGGAATACCCACTTCAGCAAAGAGATGGAATAATTATTTCCCCAGGCATAAAAACTACCTCTTTAACTGCAATATTTTATACCTATCTCTTTTCCTCTGAATGTTAGCATCAAACCTGCATCCAAGGTTACACTTTTACAGTGGAATAGTGTCTGATAAGAACAGCTTTCCCCAGTCCTCTAGATGCATCGGACTACAATTTCTATCATTCTTATAGGGATGATAAATATCTAGTGGATAACTAGGTTCTGATCTGCACATTTAGCAAGGCATTTTATATAGCAAAAGGATCAAATTCCTCATGTATTCATCTCTCCCTGACAACAAACATCATGGATGAAATGGCTCTTTCACAATAGAAACAGACTTTCAATGTATTTATATTTACTGAAAAGAAAAGAAAACTTATTTAACAACTGTATTCACACATTTATATAAACAGCTGGTCTATGTGTATTGGCTGCTGTAGGAATTACATTACTTTGGTTTTGGCATAGTATTAATGTAAATCGAGTCATTAAACCATGATTTATGGTGAATACAGCTATTTTTGGTTTCCTTGGTAAACTGTGTTTAGCAAAATATGGATTAGGACAGTGAGTTCACTCCATTGTTTGGGTTCACTTGAAAGATGCGAGAAGAGCAATACAAAGGGAGTGAGTAATTTTAATGTTATGGATGTTTCTATCAGCCCTAGCTAGCATGTCTGAAGACTAGGGATGATAGGAATCGCAGTCCACAATAACTCATAGGCTCACCTTTATTGGAGTGAGAAGCTGAAAAACTCAACTCTAGGTGAATTTGATCCCTTTAAGCAGGTGTTGATTTATGCTGTAAATGTCCTGTTTCCCACCCATGGAGGCCTGCATGATCCTGCAAATAATATATTTAAATCTACTTTGCATTTGCTTAGAGCAGGAAATGGATGGGTTATGCGTACATTCACACTAATGGGCAAATGAGTCTCATATGTCAATGTGTATAAGTGTTTTTACATATGGAAATGTAGGAATGGGTAGAACCTTCTTATTTTTCTGAGATAAATGGACTTCTTCTCTGAAGCAGCATAATAAATGGTGGCCAGTAGGGATAAAAACACTTAGTATTTATTTAATTTGTACAGCCACCCATCTCAACAAGTGAAAGACATGGTATTTCAGTAAATGTTAGAAGCTGTAGGGATCTGTGTGTGGCTTCCTCTTATGGTGAGCCACTAAGTTACAGGTGGAACTTCTTCATGAACTTCCTTCAGGCCCTGGCCTGACTCTGCCCACCCTGGCTGGCTGTTGGAATTATCTCCTTAAAAGAAGGTCCATAAGAGGTCTTCCTCCTTTAGTTCAGCTTTATGTAACCTATGCAGATTAGCTAGGCTAAATTTGGAAGTATACTTGCTTACTCTTTGTAAGTATTAATCCTACTGGTTTGTCATCTCAAATTTCTGCCAACAATGCAGCCCTAACAGCAATGTTGGCCAGTTTTATTAACTCTGGATTACTGATCCAGGAGTGATTGTTTTGGTTTTGAGCCACTGGGTGAATACATGGCTGAAAAAAAAAATTAAATTAAATATTTTCCAATTGTAAACACTCTTACATCTATATCTGCTCATTCTACCCAGGACATACATTTATCAGACAATTTTGCCAACTCTCTCAGCTCTTGGTTTAAGGGGAAAGCTCCTTGTCTATCAAGGTCTATCATTATTCCTACATATACATCACCACTGAAAGACATCAAAATTTAGGAGCCAGATGCTTTTTCTAATAGCTGCAATCAAGTCTGTAGGCAACAGTTTACTACACCCTGTTTCTCTATGCAGGGAAAATCAAGAGGGATTGATAAACTGGCGATCAGCTGTCTGGAAGAATTAAGGTTGGGATTGCTGATAACAGCTGCCTGTAATGGCAAAATAAGTCTAAACTGACTAGAATAACTAGTACTGTGCTTTGTGGCATACATTTCAGCCCCTCCATTCACAATAAAACCTACATCTTCACTTCCTTGGCAGGTATTCTTCAACTCCACTCAACAAGATCAAACCACAAGCATTCACATTTATTTCATCCTTAGTCCATTCTCTTAGTTTCAGACTCACAACATATCTACTTTTTCCCCTTGCCTTTCATTCATTAATTCATGCTGTTTACCATTTATTCCTCTTCCATTCCAAGTCATCATCTTCCATATGCCATGGTGGCCAGCAGAAGAGCCCACTGATATTGACCTCTGCCAGCCATCATGCTTTGAAACATAATAAACCCACCTCCAGTCCCTTCTCCCCAGTAATAGCAATATGACTATTCTCACTCAGTTTGATGGAAAACCTCTTGAACTTCTGGCACTTGTTATCTTTTGTATTGGTGTTTTTAATGATGCTTAATATTGTGAGCTGCGTAGAGTCGGCTGGAGTCAAGCGGCACTAAAATTGAACCAAATAAATAAAGTAAAAATTATCTTAGTTACCATGAGTGCTGGAGCTGTTCTGTCTTGCAGAATAACTACACAATTTGCTAAGTCAAAAAATCCATTTAATGGGAATGCACTTCTATTTTGCCTTATCCCCTTCTCCAAACATCCTGAGAATCAGTTAGAAAAGCAGGAGCCTCTTTAGCAGGGAAACAAGATTTGAAGAAAATTGGAAAGGAGATATCAGCACAGTATTCATATCCATTAAAGCAGAAATTGTGCTTACCAATGTTTTCAAAGCTAGATGTTTAATAACTAACTATGCCAGAAAGAAATATTTTAGATTACAAAAAGAAGCATGTTTGTGCTATTGCTGGTACATGAAAGGTGTTCCCATGAACCTGTCTTCATGGTGAACATAGGAAAGTGTTTTCTGAGCTTGGTGACTTTAAGATGTGTAGACTTCAACTCAAAGTGGTCAAGTTTGGAAAGCCCTGACATAGGAGCAACTTTTAATCTTCATGGACGTTTGTTCTTAGAAGGAATTCATATACATTCCTATATCTGCATTGCTCCCACTCCCTCTTCACAAATAATGCACCCTCATAGCAGCTGCAACATGACGTTCAAACCGAGGTGTCCATTTTTAGGTGAATAATTCAGTGTCTTAAGAGCAATGCAGATTTTGAGCAATGCCAGGACCAGATTCTATGTTATCAAGCAGCTGCTGAGACCCACAGATGTGGAGGGATATCCCACTGTTGACTTTTCCTTCCTAGTTTTGCTCCTTGTTCATTAGCCCTCTCCAAGTGTGAAAGTGTGCCGAGGTGGAATAAGAATTCAGATGGAATCAATTACATAAATATGTGCTTGCTTATATAAGTATAGTATTACACGTATGCCTTTAAGTTGTACTGCACTGATGTCATCCCGAAGAATGGAATTCTTGAGACAATGCCAATTGGTGCCTATTAGTGACTAATTGATTACAGAACTTACGCCTTGAGGGAGGCAGCAGATTCAAGGGTGTCTACCCCTGTGCTTTCTTCTCTCTCCCTCCTTCCGGAGTAAAGCCCAGGGTCAGCTTGTTAGAAAAACAATTAGAGCCTTGGCATTCAGAACACAGCTGATATGTTGTGTTTCAAAGAATGTGCCTGCAATGTTTTCACACTGTGAAGGATACCCATGTGTGTAGCAATCTCCAGTCCTCGAAAAGGAGCCTGGACGTCTATTTTTGCTGTGCTTGTTTAGTAGCTTTTGTGGCGACGTGCTGATAAGAACCTATTTCCATTTGCTGGAATTGTATGAAAAACACCTTAATTGCTTGAACTGCAGACAGACCTTCTTTTTGTCTTCAGGCTGTCATCTACCAAAGAATGACACTCTATGCAAAAGCTGGAGGGAACATGCATTGTTTGCAAGATAATAGTTAGGTTGTTTTAGCTGTGAAGCGAAATGAGCCATGCAAAGTATTAGAATGGCCACCGCTAGGAAGAAAGCAATACATTTTGGCACTGAAAGATTCTGAATCTTTGAAAGCAGAATAAAGAGCACAGAAATGGCTGGTTGGTTTGCTGTAGGTCTATCCCAAATAAGAATACTCAAAGTGGCATATAAACTAGGGGCATCGAAATTGTGTAAAGTGGGTACAGTCCAGCTTGGTGCTCAAAGTGAAGCATCAGAGCCAATAACTCTCTGTCTCGAAAAGGGTGGTGGTGGGGCCAGTCTGCTTCATTTTCAGGCAAATGACTTCTGCACGAGCACAAAAGACTACCAAAGAGTCAGAGAAGCAGCTAAAGTGGCGTGGCTTCTCTGTTAACTCAAAGCATCCCTCTGCTTCACTTTGCAGGCCTGCTTTTAGTGATTCAGATTTGCCCACCCCACTGAAGATTTGCATAGTCCTAATCTACAATCCCTGTCTTCCCCAATTTTATCTTGCTCAGCCAGGCTAAGAGGGAATGATCAGCCTAAAGCCAATATGTTATGTGGCTGAGGATGGATTTAAACCTGGAACTAGGCCTAGATATCTAGAAATTTTCATCTGCCTTTTTTTTTTTTCCCTCTCAACCATTTTGATTCAATTTTATGGACAAAACAATAGTTTTTGCATTCTTTTTCAAAGGGCAACAAAATTCTGATGAAATTCTCATGGGTGAAAAGTATATTTCTTGCACTTTAGTTAAAAATAATCTTGCATACAAGTGCCATTCAGAAATGACATAAATTACTTATCTGGAGGGTTAGGGCAGGTCATAGTGATAAAACTTCGGCAACTGCTTGCTGTGTTATTATGGATTTATTTTTCAGCTTGTAGAACTTGAGGATGTGGAGAAATGAGTGGTACTACCTGTTTACATAGCCGCTGTCCTACTTGGATGATTCAAATGATCAGCACAGGACTGGCTCAATGGTTAAGACAGATGATCAATGTCTTCTTGTGGGTAGGAAAGATGCGGTTATAAGAACTTTACTGAAGAAACTATACCATGATTTGAAAATCGGTACAGTTTTAAGTCTGTCTCAAAGATGTCATTTCGGAGAAAGATAATTGAGAAGGTGGTAGCCTTGCATCTCCAGATGCACCTAAATTATGATTGACTAGAGCCATTTCAGTAGGGCTTTCATAGAGACTATGATACTGAGACTTTATTTGTGCCTTGGTGGATGATCTACTCTGGATACTGGAGAGAGTGCAGCTTTGCTAGTTTTCTTGGCGGTCTTGGCAACTCTTGATACCATTGACCATGATATCTTCCTGGACCACCTGGCAGGATTGGGAATTTGGCTTTTGATCTACACTGCTTCTGTCCTTTCTGTCAGATGTATCTAGAAAGTGATGTGGGGGTGGGGGTGGCTACAGTTTGATGCCTAGGCTGATGATCTATATTGTTCTACAGAGTTCTATCTTGTCCACCATGAACAAGATACACATCTACATAAAATGGCTGGGAGAGGTCATTCAGAGGTTAGAAGTGGGATGCCATTAATGTATTAGTGACACTCAGCTGTACAGTTCCTTACCATATGATTCCAAAGAAGGAATCAGTACCTTTAATATTGTCTAAATTTGATAATGATCCAGTTGACGGAGAACTATCTGAAGGTACATCCATACAACCATCATCCATACTTGTTTGAGCAGAAGGTTGAGATAAAAAAAATGGAATGACTATAAGTGTGTGTGTTAAACACATGTGTGTGTGTTTGAATTAGCACAAACTCATTTTAATTTCTTTCTGTAATCTTTCTTCCTTACATTTGGCTTTCCCTCTCCCTTTATTCATTTTACTGATGACAAGTCATTTTGTATAATCTTTCAATCATATTTCCAGAGTGGGTTACAAAAGAATAACAAAAAAAATACAGGTTGATCTTGCTTACCGACTGCCTTGTACAGTGACCATTCTAGGTTATGATAGTGCTGAAAAAATAACGTTGTCACCAAGGCATGCATTCACAAACTTTGCAGCATCCCTCAGTCACGTAGTCACCATTACACTCAGTACACATTGTCTTGTGCCTGACCTGTTTTTCTTTCCCCCTTGCAGAGTGGAGAGATTGGAAAGGAAGGGATTACAAGAGAGTAAGCAGGCACACAACAGGAAATACACATTGAAAGGAATGCGCTGGCACTGGCAGCTCCGAGTGCACTACACAAACAAGTGGTGTATTCCCCATTCTGTGCCTTCTTACTTTCTTGTAATCCCTTCCTCTCTAATCTCTCTGCTCTGTGAGGGGGGTGGGGAGAAAAAAATGGGTCAGGCACAGGAGAGATTGCCTAAAGAGATTGCTTATTTCCCCCACCCCCAACCAGAGCAGAGAGATTGCTTAAGCAAGGGGTCAGGGGAGAAAAAAAAAACCAAGCAATCTCTAGGCAATCTCTAGGCAATCTCTCCTAGGCCTGACCTGTTTTTTTCTCCCTCTCCCTCACAGAGCAGAGAGATTGGAGAGGAAGGGAATGCAAGAGAGTAAGCAGGCACACAATGGGGAATACACCTGCTGTTTGCATAGCATGCTCCTATTGCTTTTGATGTGCATTCCCTGTTGTATGCCTGCTTACTCTCCTGTAATCTCTTCCTCTCCAATGCATGTAAATACAAACCTTCTTGCTAATTATCCCAATGTCGATGTGGGCATTCCAATGGGTGGGGGAAGGGGGAAAGGAAAGCACAGTCACAGTCATGTGATTTCCCAGTTAGCAACTGCTTTGCTAAACGGCAGAGCTTCTGGTCCTAATTTGGTCGCTAAACAAGGACTACCTGTAACACAATTGGAATATAAATAAAAAATAGTAAATATGGATTGGGAAATAAATGATTAAATGTGTTAACTATAATATCATACACAAAATTATCAAAATAGCATTTAAAAAGTCAGCAGGAGTTCAACTATGTCGAACCACATCAGAAAAACAAGAAAGGCTTTTGCCTGAAGCAAATTGAATTCATGCCAGAAGAACTTCTGGAGAGTGCCTCTACCAAGAAAATCCCTTCTTTAGATGAGATCTATCTCCCCACAAGATACTCTCCACTGAAAATCTTAAAAGATTTGTAGAAGTAGATAAATATTTTTGAAGACAGAAGAACCTGGAGATTTTGGATAACTTTATTCCAGCTTTCAGATTCATAGTGAGGGCTTTGAAGATAACCATGTTATCTTCATTTTTCAGGGGGCAGGGTGGATCTGCAGCTTCTTGTACCATTTTTCAGATGAAAACTGTTCGCATGCTGTTTACAAAAAATTTAAAAAGATTTTGAGGTATTCCTTCCTCTCTACTGTGGAGCATCACTTGGCATTTTGCTATTAGACTCCCCCTTTTTAATGAAAATCCCAGTTGCTTAAAGTCCCCCCCGCACCAGTCTAGGAGCTCCCCCTAAAATAAATAATTTGCGAAAACTTTTTTTAAATAAACTTCTTACAAAATGGGTGTGCTGCTGAAAACGAGACTTCTGTGCTTGCCACTTTGATATCCTTTGTAAGAGGGTTCAAGAGAACAAAAGACAGACACAGCAAATGTGGCAAATGCCATCAGCACTACCTGTCCACCTACAAAGGATGGGGGAGGTAAAAATGGGGGCATTCGGGGGGGGGGGGAAGTAGATCTATTTGTTCCCTTACAAACATGATGTAGCATATGAGAATAGAATGAACAGATACTTTTTAATTTTTTAAAAAAGACAAAATATTAGAGCGAGAGGCAATACCCATAGTACGTTCTATTTGTTTCTTGATCATTAACATCATCCTTATTTTTATAAATATTACTTGCATATCATATTTCCTCTCAAATGAGTCTGGAACAGCACCCAGAAGAAGAGTCACCAGTGAAACCATCCACCCTAAAATAATTCCTAAATGATAAAAACAGTAGAACATACAATAAAAAAATATAAGTTAACGCCATTCATCACAACCAATGGCTTTTCCATGCTCCTTAAACTGGCCGAAAATTGCCCTGGCATGATTTTTGCTCCCCCATTGGCAGTCCCCATCCTGCTTCTATTGCCTCTGTTCTGACTTTGCTGAATGGTGCTATCCTGATTAGGGGTGTGCAGCATATGATAGGCACCGTGATTGGTTCAGTCCTCCAGCTTTGCTCTCCTCCTCCTGCATCTCACCAGATGATGAGAAAAACACCCCCCAGTCACAATCCTGCAGCAAGAATGGGGCAGATCTGATTGCAAGATATGTCCTTAAAGCCCTTCCCCATTGCACCTAACCACAGCACAAGCATGATCTGGCAATATTTGTTTTTCTGCCCTATCCCCATAGCAATGGTTTTATCATGTCCTCAGACCATGAATGAGACAGGCTTAAGGTGTCCTCGGTAGGACTAATTTTAAAGTAGCATTTTCCCATATTCTGACACCATCAAAGGACCGCTTCAAGGTATATACAAAATCTGCTAAGTTTTGTCTTCCATTTTGGGGGGAGGGAAGTTAGCTGGCAGTAACTGGGAAGAGTAGAGAGGCAACAAGGAGGCAGGATTATGACTGGAAACAGGGACAGCAAATTTCATGCGATTACTGTTCTCTGCTAACTCAAGGTGGATAATGTGTTAGCTCGGTAGTCAGAAGAGGTCCTTCAACTTAGCAATTCTTTCAACCTTATAAAGGTGGTCTGGGCATTGTCATGCAAAAGTCTGTCTATCTTAAGCTGTTTTCTAAAACCAGACAGTGGTGGGTGGGGGGGTGGGACTTGTACCCAGGTAATCAGGGTACAAAACCCACGTGTGATTCAGACACTGCAGCTCAGATCCACAGAGGAACTTATACACTGGGTATCTCCAGCTGATCTTAGCACACAGTATGGATGGCATTGCAGGAGTCAATTTGTCTTATTTAGTTGTCCTCCTTAACAAACAGGTGGCTGCATTGCACGTGACACTACAGTTTCTGGACCATCTTCAAGGGTAGGATCATCTAGGGGGCATCTTTTTTGAGGGCCCTCTCTGCTCTGACAGGGCAATTTTCTCTCTCTCTCTAACCACAGTTTCCTGCTTGCAATGAAATTGGACAGGGGTGCCCACAGGAGCTTCCTGTATAAAAATGTATTTAAAACTCTGGCTCTAATTAGTTTTTCAGGGAGAAATATCCCCATGTTACATAGGTACCTTATGCTCCATAAGTCAGCTGCCCACCTGGTTGAGTTACATGGCACTTCTGTGACCGGCTGCCCGTGTGGTTGCACTGCACTTTACTTATTGAAAAACTGATGTATCAGTGTAAATATGCTAGTTGTTTTTAAAACAAAAATAAAAAGATAGACTGGAATCTAGGACAAATCATGGATGCATATAGAGGGAATAAAATTGAACTGAATTGAAATTGGATAAGTGTCCTTGCTGGGACAGAGAGAATTGGTCTGAAGCTGTACTTTACATGGAAATGTTTATATTTTTTCCTCTCCTTAAATAAAATAAAATAAAATAAAATAAAAGCAAAGAAGCAATCTAGGTTTGAGGAAAAAGAGCTAAGAAGTAGCTTAACATTTCTCTTCTGGGTTCATCTTCCCAAGGGACTTTCCTCCTCAAGTGGGATCGTAATAGAGGGTGGAACTAAGAGGAACTCTCTATTTGCCTTTATTACCAGAAAATGTCATTTTTTTTAGCTTGAACTAGTGTAAAGGCAGCAATATGCAACTTCCTGAACAATTTAGTCCTAGGACATAGTCCTAAACATGCAAATAAATGGAGAACTAGAGCCACTGCTTCTCCTTTCAGAGAAATCACATGGGCTCGACGTTTATTCCCAAGCTCATCTGAACTGCAAAGAGCTTGGTTCTTTTTCTGTTCCCTTTCTTGCCCTTCTTACCCAATAACTGGCAAATTATTGTAAGACGATCTTCCTTGTCTATGTGCCCTTAAAATTAACTGGAGCAAAGGGGAACTTTTCGAGGAAGGGCCAATCTTTTGCATATAGATCTTGAGCGTGCACAACCCACGGATAGGAATTTTAAAAGTTTATGGCCTATTCCCTGTTTCCACAAATAGAAAGAAGGTTTGGAGTCAGTGCTACTGTGTTTCCTTTCCTTTCCTTTGGAAGGAAGAACCCTGGTGTCGATGAGAATTTACTTCCTCTATTCACAAATAAACCAAGAGAACAAAAGTGGAGGTAAACAGCAAACAGTCCTGTAAGGTGGCTGATCAGTTACATCAATCCATCAATCCATCAGTCTTGCTTCAGTTCTTCTTTGGACTATATACTGTATGCCCAACATATTTATTTGCGGTTTATTTCTAGCTGCAGCATGATGTGCAGCCCCAGAAAACCAGTCAGGTTAGAGGAGAGGAACCTTTTTAATACCAAAGTTCCCTTGCTCATTTATTATTAGTAATCTTTGCTTCGGTCTTTAATTCCATCAATTGTACAACAACTAAAACTAGAACTATTAGACATTCTACATTTTCACAAGGAAGCTGTTAACATCTTTTTAGTAATGCAGAGAAAGCTACACTGATTAAGGCACAGTGCAGAGTGCACTAATTTTGATGTGAGAACGTTGCATCAGTCTTCAGCCTTGACATTCATTCCTATTTCGAAGCAGTCTTTGAGCAAAAGCTGTTCAAACATCCCTTTGCACAATCTCCCATTTCAATGAAAAGGCAAGGAGAAAGTTAAGCCCAGGTATTAAGCACTGATATTCCAATATTAGCTCATATTTTCTAGCCTCGTAAAAAGAAAAGGCGTAAAGAAATCATAAATAAATGACTTATTTTCAGGGCCAGTTCCAACAAAGTGCTGAGATGTTCCCATTTCTAGAATGCCCTGTTTGAAGGGATTAAATATTAAGATTTTTAATCTGTTGCTGATTCTGGTAGCTCTTAATGGATTTCTTTTATTAAGTTTGAATGAGGAGGCTTTAAAGATTTGTTTATGGATAACAGATAAGATATGGGAAGAAGACATTTTTGTTGTATTTTTAGAGAAAATGAAAAGTTATTCTGTTAAAAGTAAAAGAAAGGAATATGAAACAGATTTATTTGACTAAAGTTAAAATATATATGTTGTTATTTCAGGTAACTCTTAATGGACTTTTGCTGATTAAGATTGAATGATGAGGCTTTATAATTTGTTTATAGATAAGATGAGATATGGGAAGAAGAGATCTTTGGCTGACATGTTAGAGAAGTTGATAAGTTATTTAAATTGTTTGTACTAGTCTTGATGAAGGGGGAAGTCATTTCTTTATATCTCTCTTTTCTCTTTTCTCTTGTATTTTTTTCCTTTCCTTTCCCCTTTTTTCTCTGCACTTTTTGATTTTTTTTTTACTTTTTATATTTTTCTTAGTTTGTATTCATTTTTTATCCTTGTGTTTTTAAACTTGAATAAAAATTATTATAAAAAAATAGAATGCCCTAAGGTAGCTTCATCTGCACTGCTTCAGGATATTAAAACGACAACTTTCTTTGGGCTAAACTCAGCTGCTTAAACTAGAGCCTTCCAACCGTGTTATTTTAAGGGATATAAGCAATTGGCTTAATTTTGGTGCTGAAGTAAGCCCAGGTCATGGTACCAAATGTGTCCAGGTCATAAATGTTCATCTCTAATACACCATGGTTTCTCTTTCCCCTAACTTTCTAACCATGGGCCTATTCCCTGAATGTAATGTGATTTGTATAGAAAATATCAAAAGCTGCCAGAAACAAGGAACAATCCTTTGATACCAGTGATCAGCACAAGCTAGTAAGACTTGAGAAATGAATGAACTATTTATAAATCTATAACCAACCCCCCCCCGCAAAAAAACAAAAAACAAAACCACCCTGAGTGATGAAATAAATTAAACAATACTTAAACTGGATGGAGTAACGATTTTTTTTCTTGATCTACTGCCATATATTTTTATTATGTAAGTGTAAAGGGCAGGAGGAAGTATAGAAGAGGTGATACATTACCTTTCAAAGCTTACAGAATGTCTAGACTTACATAAAAAGAAACATAGTGAAGATGGAACTCAGTGTCCTGCCCTTATGTTGCATCTTTTTATGTACTTTTGGACAAATCTGCCATTTGCTTCCTGGACTATCCTTACAATAATACAACTTGCAACCATGCGAAGGTGGAACCTTATCTGCTGCAATGCTTACCAGGTAGAATCGATGTTCATGAAAACTCTGAAACAAGATACAAAGGAGTTTCTAGACCAATCTTGGGGATCTGGCTAGGACTGTTGGAACTGTAGTTCTGCTATTTATTTCTTTGCAAAATTTATAACGCTGCCCAACTCATAACAGCTCTGCACTACTACAGGTTCCCAATCCCTGCTCTAAGACGTAAACCCTATGGCTCACTGAAAGATAATAAACCATATATCTTTAAAAGTGCAGGTTATTCTCCCGAGAGTTTCCACTTCCTTTACTACTGACTCCTCCCCTACTACACTTTTTTTTTTTTTTTTGCTGATGTGGTTGAGTTAGGGTTGAGTTATCCTGCACTTGCATCGAAGTCCGCATTTCAGTAGATAGTTTGTGGTATACTGAAAACATCTACAGCTGAACTGCTTCAGAAGATGAGTGATAATTAAAAGTCTTCCTTAGTACTCCTCTTCAGGAACTATCTGTAAGAACGAGGCTGTTTCATCATGAAGTAGCAATGTGCTTCTGCCCCATTCTCAGCATCAAGCTTGTTTTTGGCTCCAGTTCTTGCATTCACACATTGGCATGGATGCCTGAAATGAAGAAACCTCTATGTGAATGACTACTTATCCATAAACGTCCACATGCCTGGAAGCGCTGATTGTAGAGGGATTCCAGGCATATGGAAAGTTAAGCAAACAGCTGTGGTATAAGATCTGGGAGAGTAGACTCTCCCTGGGTCTCTTCCCCTTCGGGGGGAGTGTCATCTAAAATGATAATGGGGACAAGCCTTTTAGTCGCAGTCCTCCTGCAGAAAGCATTGCACCAAGATCAGGCTGCATACCACCCTGTTGGTTTTTTGGAAAGCCACGGCTGTTTAGGAAAGCCATGGAAGCAGATTTGCTATAAGTAGAGATCTCCTGTTTGGGAACTGGTTTTGTGTTTGACTATTCCTCTTGGCATAAAGTCTATTGTAACTCTTTTCTTTTTTGCAATTGTTGTTGTTGTTCTTATGATTTAATGTTGTTAACCTTCTTCCCCTGCAAGCCACTCAGAACTGCATATAAGCCCTAATAGCAATCCAACCAAGCAAGCAAATAAATAAGATTCTTCATTTCAGAAGTTCACACCCAACATAAGGACATCAAATGATGGTCTAGTAGTGCACTCAGCAACAGAGATGAAGCCAGTGGAGCACCATCACCCTCATGGCTTATTTGCTCCTCTATATAATACATTTGGTTTCCTGGAGCTTATTACAAAATCCATTCTGAGCAACTTTAGAGAAACAACAGTGGCTGAGATTGTTTTTAAAAAATTGTGCATGTTTAGTCCTGAGCTATTTTCCCATTGTTACTTTGCAGGAAAAAAAACTGCCTATAGTACTACAGTCAGAGTAGCAGTGGATGCAATGGGGCCAGGGAGGAGGAAGGTTATCTCTCAGGAAAAATCCATTCCAGGAAATCTTATAGCAAAGGAGAACAAGCCACCAGAGAAGACATCTCATTTGTTTTAATCTTGTAAGCCAACCAGAGTCATTTGTGTGAGATGGGCAGCTACATAAATCAAATCAAATCAATAAATAAGGCACACAAACTTGGTACACATAAACCAAATAAATAAATAAATAAAGTGTACACACTTGGTACATACAAATCAAATAAATAAACCAAATAAATAAGGCATGCAAATGTGGTGCATTTAAATCAAGTAAATAAATAAATAAGACACCCAAACGTGGCGCATATAAACCAAATCTGTATGATTTATTTATTTATTTATTCGCGTTATATGTGCACCAGGTTTGGGTGATTTATTTATTTATTTATCTGATTTCTATGCACCAAGTTTGTATGGGTGGTGCCTATAAATCAAATAAATAAATAAATAAGGCACACAAACTTGGTGTATATCGCTCATATAAATAAATAAATAAATAAATAAATAAATAAATAAAGGCATACAAACTCGATCATATAAATCAAATAAATAAGACACCCAAACCTGGCGCATGCCTTCCAGCTAGCTGGGAGTGACTGCTTGGTATATTGCTGACTAGGTGTCCTGTAGCCCCAAGGCATACGTGTGTGATGGAGTCATTGGGGGAAAGGGGGAAGGAATGGCCCGAATTGAAATCTATAATTGCTGGCTTGGCAGTGCTAGAAGGCGCAGTATGGTTTGGGGACTGGGTGGTTGCAAAGCCTTTGGAAGGGACTGATAGTCTCTGAAGCCAGTGAGATATTTAGTTATAGCCTCAGACTTGTATTTAATTGTTAAGAATAACTTAAGCACTGATGTTGCAAAACAATTTTTTTAAAAAAAAATCTTATTGCTCCATTATGCTAAAAATGAAATCCAGGGGGGAAAAAAGAAAAAAAAATACAATTTTCTTCATGTTTTCCACAGAGGATTTATCAACCCAGATGAAAAATGAAATGTATATTTTGACCTCTCTATATCCTATTGTGGGATATTATTATTGTTGTTATTGTTATTGTTATTAATATTGACTTCAAGTCAGTTTTTGACTCCTGGCAACTGCCTGGACTAGCCCCTGCAGTTTTCCTGGCAAGATTTCAGAAGTGGTTTGCCCTTGCCTGCTTCCTAGGGCTGAGAGGGAGTGACTCAGTTCACTCAGCTGGCTTTTGCCTAAGGCAGGATAGAACTCACAGTCTTCTGGTTTCTAGACTGTTGCCTTAACCACTACACAAACTGGCTCTGTATTCCTGATGTAAAGAAACATAAATACTGTCAATCATAAGACAAATGAGGAAAGACAAAGGACTTCAAAGTCTTCCCAGGCACCAAGGAGCTCAAGGTCCAATCCAGTGACAAACAGAACTGAATGCAGAGCTATTGTCTAGAAAATAATATCTGTAACTCAAGGTTGAACTGTAGAATCCTTGGGGTTCTCTGAGCTCAGTTGTTTTCTTGCAGACGTTTCATTACCCGGCTAAGGGTATACTCTATTTATATAGAGTAGCTTGTGGCTACTGAGAGCAAACCCCACTCCCTTCTAGCACTGAAGATGTTACCTTAGCTGGGTAATGAAACATCTGCAAGAAAATAACTGAACTCAGAGAACCCCCAGGTCTCCACCAAACTACTTTCTCTTTTCAGGGCTCTTTACTGTAGCGCACTTTTCCATTTGTTGTAAATTGTATTTTCTATATACTGATAGGCAAAATGTTTCCAGAAGAAAAGACTACAAAATTTGCGTGTGGACATCTTGCGTCAGCCACCGTACCCATGTATTAGTTTGGGCTGCTGGGACATTACTCCCATAGTGTTCCACCACACCAGCCATATCTATATTGCTAATCTCAACATGTTGCAGGTGTGCTAACATATTTGGTTCCTACCATCAACAGTTCCACTGTTGCAAGGGCCCTTCCACAGAATGAGACACAGCAGGGGCAGCATTAACAAAATTCAGTTTCTAATTGCGTGTAGCATATCTTTCAGATTAAGGGAAAAACTGAGGATGCCTTGCCTCCTCCTTCCTCCTTCAAAGGCTAAGGTTATACCTGCGATTTTGGAGCTATTTTTTGCTTTCTGTTTTTGTCAAAGAAAAATTGAGACTTAGCCAACAGCTTTCTTGCTAAATGGTGCAGGTCCTGGAAGAATATATGGAACGCCTTGGCTTCAGCCTATACGGTGGTGCGCATGTTTCAGAGCTGAACCATCGCTAGCATGTTCCGCAAATGTAACAGGAAGAGAGAGACATTATGGCAAGCAAAGCAAGGAATGATCTAGTCAGCAAAATGGCACTTGTCTGCAATCAACGTCTTGAAATACTCTATAACCACAAGAAGTATGTAGCAAAATGTTGAACGTTGTTAGCTATACAGGAAGTTTAACGCTGTGATATCTCTAACCGATCAGGAGAGTCAGAAGCCTCAAACCAGGAAAGCCTTTAAAGTAGCTACAGCATTTGTGAACACTGCTGCAAAAGACCTTCCTGACTGTGCTTTCTTTCTACTTTGCAGGATGGCAAGGCAAATGTGAAGTCCATTATGGCGAAGTTTAATAACAACTCAGCGGAGGATGTTCACTGCCATCAGGTCAGAGCTGGGGGGCAACCTCTTTTGGTTAAAAAAGCAGCATTTGAGAAGTTTTCTCAGCTTGAAAATGCTGGTCAACCTGCCAAGCCCAGCAGCTGTTACAAACCTGCATCGCTTAAATCACCTTTGACCACAAAACCTCTTCATGATGCATCAGGGAAGGATTTAAATGCACCTCCTTTGCACAGCGGCCCTGTGGCCAGCAAGGTGAAGATGCTAGCTCAGGCTGCTAGCCGAGAAGCTAATGAAAAAACTAGCTGCCCTAAGCCTTTGGGTCCCAAGACTTCTGAAGGACTAAGAGAGGAAACCAAGCCAGTGTTCCCAAAGGCTCCTGAGAAGAGGTTACCTGGCTCTCCTGCCCAGAAGAATGAACTGAAGCCTTTGGATCAGAGGGTCTTCAAACCTGAACCTCCAGGAAGTGAGGCAAAGCCTGTCTTTTCCAAGGTCGCTGGAGTTAAACAAAAATTCACCAGTGCTGCACAGGAAAACAACCCCAAGCCTTCTTTTCCAAAGCCACCTATTAGCCAAAAACCAAGTCAAAGTTTCATCCAAGGTGAAGAAACTTCCAGCAAAAGTGCTTGTTTTAATCAGGGATCACCAGGTTCCATGGGCCTCAAGTCGAAAGCTGGCTCCATCCGACCTCTCAAAGACCCACAGGACAAGAGCAGAAATGAAACTAATCTGATCAGCCCTTTCCCACCTTTGAAACCTGTCAGTAACCAGAACAACCTGCCTCAAATCCTCCCCAAACCTGTTGGGCAACAGAATGAAGAGGCAAAACCAAAACCAATCAAGAATATTTTCCAACAAAACAAACAAGAAGATTCTGGCTCTACATTTGGTACAACTGCTACTAAATTGGCCAATTCATCTAGAACAGTTACAATAGGACCTTGGGCCAATAACATTGGAAAGGAAGAGAAAGACAAAAATTTGCCCAGACGAAAAACACTACCTTCACCAATTACATTGGGACCAGCCCCACAGAAACCTAATAGGCCTCCAACAGTTGACCTGGAAAAATTCAGGAAAAATGGAGAACGTAAGTAACGTGTCTATGATTTATGGTTGATTTTATGCTTGGCAAAAGCTTTTCTATGCTTAGAGATCACCTGTGAGCATGTCCCATGGATTTAATAAAGTGGTTTAATAAAGAATTAATAAATTCTATTTAATTGTGTTAGACTGCATTGTACATCTTTCCCAATTCAGGGTTTGCAGTCTCAAACAGGCACCTGGTTGGGGTGGTTATTATTTGCTACTAGATGATAATGGGACTCTATTCTGACTTACACTGAAAGGTGAAAAATAACTTCCAGAAGTGTGACTGGAAGAGAAGGTGCTAAGAAGATTTGCTGTACTTAATTTTCCTCAACAGCCATTCTCTTCTCTCAATTCCCTCCTTCATTTGTCTTTTGCTTCCAATGAAAAGACCAGTGCATGTTTTCTTGCTTTTTGAGCAAAGTGATCTTATGAAGGCAATTTGGAACAGCAACAATGTGACACAACATTGCTAAGCATTTCCTTCTCCTTCCACCCTCTGCTTTGTAGATGTCACAACATTGTTGTTCTCAAAACTTGTTTTCTGCTTCAACAGTAATAATTCCACGTGTCTTGAGGTAATCTCTAATCTAGGGCTCAGGTAGGAACTCCATCTGTACAAGAGGGATAAAATTATATCACGAGAAGTTGCCATTTCATGCTCACTTCCGTCCCTCCTTTAAGGATGTAGAAAAAACATAGAAACAGGCTGTAAGAAGAGATAAAGAAAGTTATCCCATTAGGGTTATTCCAGCTGGCTTTGTGGATAATCTTAGCACCTCAGAGAAAGAGGAGGAGATGAATCTTTCTGGATCTGCTTTTTCCTAATTTGGAGTTTCAGACTTGTGAAGCTCATGATCCCTGGAGAGCTGTACAGTTGCCTGATAGGTGGAAAATATATGTTCATCCCACTTTCCTTTGCAAGCTTAAGGTAGCACATGTTGGTGAATGCCCTTATTTTATTTTCACACTCACACCATGAGAGAGTGTGATAGGCCCAAGGTCACCCGGTGAACAATGGCCAGGTAAGAGACTTTACTTTGAATTTCCCTGTCCCGGCCCTACATTTTAAATGTTCCAGCACATTTGTTTTCTTGATTCCAAGAGCAGTTACTGATAGGGCCATCCAGGGAGAGGAAGGATTGGGGGGTTCAAAAAAGTCAAGATGGTAGATGAAATTACAAAAAAGGGGCAGGGCTTTACTTGCACAGTCCTGCCCACAATCCTGGTTTTGTTTTGTCCTCTCCCCTGCGGACAACTCGGCTTTTTTTATATATGCTAAAACACACACGACTCTATGCGCTATACACTGATATACATTATATCACTGTGAAGTATGTGATTATTGTGTAAATTTCACATTTTTAATGTAGCATGATCTCCAATTCAGTAAGCAAAACTTGTTGTCTAACCCCTAAATGTTAACCCAAACTTCATTTTTTCTTTCTCAGTTCTTGTTTCTGTCTTTGTTTCTTTTAGTTTATGCTATGGTTTTCATTAAGGTTTGCTGTAAAATTTCTAAAATTGGAAGTCTACCAAGAGGTAAACAAAATAGCATGAGAAATATGTCTTTATTACGTTTCTGTCTTTAGGGAAGTATGAAAACAACAACAGCCACTACTATTACTACCTGCTTTCAGTAGGAGGAAAGAGTCTCAATGTCTCCTCCACACAAAGTTTACTCAAACATAATTCCAAGATGACACCCTGCAAAAAAAAAAAAATATGAGCAATGATGCTTGTTCCTTGTTGCTGATATTTGTAATCTTATAATTATGAAAAGATGACAGCAGATTTTTTTTGCTCACATTTAATTTGGTCCTGGTGCTATTAAAACTCTTATTAAAACTATACCTTCTATTCTATTTGGGTTACTGTGACATTTTACTTTTCCGTTTTCCTGTTCCTCCTGTTGTGTGTATTTTCAACACTTTTGCTTGCTTAAATTCTTCTTAATTAGATCACATTGATTGACAATACTTTCAATAATTCATTTATTTGACTTAATCTTATTTGCTGGAAAAATGAGATCTGTCAAGGAAGTTAACAGTAAAAGAAAACCTATGACTTAAAAAAGACAGTTTAAAAGCAGAGTTAAAATAATTTTTTGTTCTTGTTTAGTCGTTAAGTCGTGTCCGACTCTTCGTGACCCCATGAACCATATCGCGCCAGGCCTTCCTGTCCTTCACTGCCTCCCTGAGTTTGCTCAGTTTCATGCTCATTGCTTCAGTGATGCTATCTAACCATCTCATCCTCTGCCGTCCTCTTCTCCTTTTGCCTTCAATCTTTCCCAGCATCAGGGTCTTTTCCAAAGAGTCCTCTCTTCGCATTAGGTGGCCAAAGTATCTGAGCTTGAGCTTCATTATCAATCCTTCCAATGAGCAATCAGGGTTGATTTCCTTTAAGACTGACTGGTTTGATCTTCTAGCAGTCCAGGGGACTCTTAAGAGTCTTCTCCAGCACCACAGTTCAAAGGCATCAATTCTTTGGCACTCAGCCTTCTTTATGGTCCAGCTCTCACAGCCATACATTACTACTGGAAAAACCATAGCTTTGACTATGCGGATCTTTGTCGGCAAGGTGACGTCTCTGCTTTTTAATATGCTATCTAGGCTTGCCATAGCTTTCCTCCCAAGGAGCAAGCGTCTTTTAATTTCATGGCTGCAGTCTCCATCTGCGGTGATCTTGGAGCCCAAATAAATGAAGTCTGTTACTGCTTCCGTTTCTACCCCTTCTATTTGCCAGGAATTGATGGGTCCAGATGCCTTAGTTTTTTTAATGTTGAGTTTCAAGCCAGCTTTTGCACTCTCCTCTTTCACCCTCATCAAGAGGCTCTTTAGTTCTTCTTCACTTTCTCCCATTAGGGTGGTATCATCTGCATATCTGAGGTTGTTGATGTTTCTCCCTGCAATCTTGATTCCAGCTTGTGATTCTTCCAGCCTGGCATTTCTCATGATGTACTCTGCATATAGGTTAAATAAGCAGGGTGACAGTATACAGCCTTGTCGTACTCCTTTCCCTATTTTGAACCAATCAATTGTTCCATGACCGGTTCTAACTGTTGCTTCTTGGCCCGCATACAGATTTCTTAGGAGACAGGTAAGGTGGTCTGGTACCCCCTCTCCTTAAGAATTTGCCACAGTTTGTTGTGATCCATACAATCAAAGGCTTTTGCATAGTCAATGAAGCAGAAGTAGATTTTTTCTGGAACTCTCATGCTTTCTCCATGATCCAGCGAATGTTGGCAATTTGATCTTTAGTTCCTCTACCTCTTCGAAACCCAGCTTGTACATCTGGTAGTTCTCGGTTCACATACTGCTGAAGTCTAGCTTGTAGGAGTTTGAGCATAACCTTGCTAGCATGTGAAATGAGCGCAATTGTGCGGTAGTTTGAGCATTCTTTGGCATTGCCCTTCTTTGGAATTGGAACGTAAACTGACCTTTTCCAATCCCGTGGCCACTGTTGTGTTTTCCAAACTTGCTGGCATATTGAGTGTAGCACTTTAACAGCATCATCTTTTAGTACTTTAAATAGCTCAGGTGGAATACTGTCATCTCCGCTAGCTTTGTTGTTAGTAATGCTTCCTAAGGCCCACTTGACTTCGCTCTCTAGGATGTCTGGCTCAAGGTCAGTGATCACACCAGCATGGACATCAGGGACATTAAGATCTTTCTTGTATAGTCCTTCTGTGTATTCTTGACACCTCTTCTTAGTCTCTTCTGCTCCTGTTAAGTCCCTGCCTTTTTTGTCCTTTATCATGCCCATCTTTGCACTAAATGTTCCTTTGATACCTCCAATTTCCTTAGGAGATCTCTAGTTTTCCCCATTCTGTTGTTTTCCTCAATTTCTTTGCATTGTTCATTTAAGAAGGCCTTCTTATACCTCCTTGCTGTTCTTTGGAAATCTGTATTCAGTTGTTTATATCTTTCCCTTTCACCCTTGCTTTTCGCATTCCTTCTTTCCACAGCTATTTGTAAAGCCTCATCAGACAGCCACTTTGCTTTCTTGCATTTCTTTTTCTTTGGGATGGTTTTAGTTGCTGCCTCCTGTACAATGTTACGGACCTCCATCCATAGTTCTTCAGGCACTCTGTCTACCAAATCTAATCCCCTAAATCTATTCATCACCTTCACTGTGTACTCACAAAGAATATGATCTAAGTCATATCTGAGTGGTCTAGTGGTTTTCCCTGCGTTCTTCAATTTAAGCCTAAATTTTGCAGTATTGCAAAAGCTCATGATCTGAGCCACAGTCAGCTGCTGGTCTTGTTCTTGCTGTCTGTATAGAGCTTCTCCATCTTTGGCCGCAAAGTATATAATCAGTCTGGTTTCGGTATTGATCATCTGGTGATGTCCATGTCTAGAGTCGTCTCTTGTATTATTGGAAAAGAGTGTGTGCTATGACCAGCTTGTTCTCTTGACAGAACTCTATTAGCTTTTGCCCTGCTTCATTTTGTACTCCAAGGCCAAACTTGCCTGTTATTCCCATTATTTCTTGACTTCCTACTTTAGCATTCCAATCCCCTATGATGAAAAGGACATCTTTTTTTGGTGCTAGTTCTAAAAGGTGTTGTAGGTCTTCATAGAACTGGTCAATTTCAGCTTCTTTGGCATCAGTGGTTGGGCCATGGACTTAGATTACTGTGATATTGAATGGTTTGCCTTGGATACGCACTGAGATCATTCTGTCATTTTTGAGGTTGTACCCCATTACTGCCTTTCCCACTCTCTTATTGACTATGAGTGCAACTCCATTTCTTCTAGGGGTTTCTTGCCCACAGTAGTAGATATAATGGCCACCTGAATTAAATTCACCCATTCCCATCCATTTTAATTCGCTGATTCCCAAGATGTCAACTTTCAACCTTGTCATCTCATGTTTGACCACATCCAGCTTGCCTTGGTTCATAGATCTTACATTCCAGGTTTTTTACAGCATCGGACCTTCTTTTTGCTTCCAGATACATCCACAGCTGAACGTCCTTTCAGCTTTGGCCCAGCCACTTCACTCTTCTTGGAGCTACTTGGAATTGCCCTCCACTCTTCCCCAGTTCCATATTGGATACCTTCCGACCTGAGGGGCTCATCTTCCGGCATCATATCATTTAGCCTTTTGACATTGTCCATGGTGTTTTCTTGACAAGGATACTTGAATGGGATGCCATTTCCTTCTCCAGTGGACTACATTTTGTCAGAACTCTCTGTCATGACCTGTCCATCTTGGGTGGCCCTGCATGGCATAGCTCATGGCTTCATTGAGTTATCCAAGCCCCTTTGCCACGACAAGGCAGTGATCCATGAAGGAGGTTAAAATAATACAGTATACTAATTACAAATATAAAACCTAATAAGTATGTTCAATTGAAAATCTGCAGTGGACAGCTGGTGTAGATCTTTTAAGTTTGGGAACTTTACGATTATGGTTTCAAGAACCACTTAGCAGTAGAACCATGGCATTTAAAACCAACTGAAGTTTCTGGATGCTCTTCAAACATCATCCCTAGTCAATGTGTAGTAGTCTAATTTTGATATGATCAACACATGAATACCTTTAGCCATGTCCTAATTGCTCATGTTGCGTATTAAATATATTTGTGCATGGGTGTTCTTCATTATTGCACCATTTGGACATTTTTATCCACTACTACGTGATGCATGGATAGATATGAAATTCATTGCCACATGATGTGATGATAGCACTGCCTTGAGTGGCTTTAAAAGATTAGGCAGGTTCAAGGAAATTGTACCTATCCACATACTAAAGGTTGACAACCTTCTTAGGCTACAGGTACCATCAAATAATCTTGCTTAGTGGCCCCAAACCCCCAAATCCCATGATATTTCAGCAAGTTCAAGGCTGATTCTTCATTTTAGACTGCAGGACATAAATAATGGATTTAAGTTACAAGAAGGCAGCTTCTGAATGAAAGTTAAAAAAAAGAAAAACTTTTATAGTAAGAGCACTTGAATCAATTGGAAATGGTGAATTCTCCTTCAGAAAAGGTACTGATGCAGTGTGGTGCAGAATCAAATGTGTAGTACTTAATGTTTGGACCTGGACTGGGAAGACCCAGATCTAAGTCCACCGTCAGCCATGGAAATTTACTGGCCAAACTCTCAGCATAACCTACCATATGAGATTGTTGTGGGATGAAATGAAAAGAAATCTCTATATACAGTGGGGCAAAAAAGTATTTAGTCAGCCACCAATTGTGCAAGTTCTCCCACTTAAAAAGATGAGAGAGGCCTGTAATTTTCATCATAGGTATACCTCAACTATGAGAGACAAAATGGGGGGAAAAATCCAGAAAATCACATAACAAAGGCTACCATCAGTAACACACTATGCTGCCAGGGACTCAAATCCTGCAGTGCCAGACGTGTCCCCCTGCTTAAGCCAGTACATGTCCGGGCCTGTCTGAAGTTTGCTAGAGAGCATTTGGATGATCCAGAAGAGGATTGGGAGAATGTCATATGGTCAGATGAAACCAAAGTAGAACGTTTTGGTCTAAACTCAACTCGTTGTGTTTGGAGGAGAGAGAATGCTGAGTTGCATCCAAAGAACACCATACCTACTGTGAAGCATGGGGGTGGAAACATCATGCTTTGGGGCTGTTTTTCTGCAAAGGGACCAGGACGACTGATCCGTGTAAAGGAAAGAATGAATGGGGCCATGTATCGTGAGATTTTGGGTGAACACCTCCTTCCATCAGCAAGGGCATTGAAGATGAAACGTGGCTGGGTCTTTCAGCATGACAATGATCCCAAACACACCGCCTGGGCAACGAAGGAGTGGCTTCGTAAGAAGCATTTCAAGGTCCTGGAGTGGCCTAGCCAGGCTCCAGATCTCAACCCCATGGAAAACCTTTGGAGGGAGTTGAAAGTCCGTGTTGCCCAGCGACAGCCCCAAAACATCACTGCTCTAGAGGAGATCTGCATGGAGGAATGGGCCAAAATACCAGCAACAGTGTGTGAAAACCTTGTGAAGACTTACAGAAAACGTTTGACCTCTGTCATTGCTAACAAAGGATATATCACGAAGTATTGAGATGAACTTTTGATATTGACCAAATACTTATTTTCCACGATGATTTGCAAATAAATTCTTTAAAAATCAGACAATGTGATTTTCTGGATTTTTTCCCCCATTTTGTCTCTCATAGTTGAGGTATACCTATGATGACAATTACAGGCCTCTCTCATCTTTTTAAGTGGGAGAACTTGCACAATTGGTGGCTGACTAAATACTTTTTTGCCCCACTGTAGGTCTCCTTGACCTCCTGGAGAAAAAGCTGGACATAAATCTAACAAATAAACATCCAAATCCCTGATTCTATGATTAAAGCCTGCTACAAGGCAGTGAGATCTTGGGTGAAATGTTAGCACTTTCTTACAAGGTTTCTTAAAACCTGGGCAAAATCATCTACATCTCTCAGGTTTGGTGATCTTATGAAATGCCAGCCATTCTGGATACTGTATTATTTTCATTTGGATTTAATGTTGAGAAGCTTCATGGTGGCAGATAACTGGACATCCTCCCAATAGACATAAAACAGCATTATTGCTCCATTCAAACTGAGACACCTCCCCTTCCAGCTCCATTACTGTTGATCATATTAGAAGAAGTCATTATAAATGGACTGTGTAGTCTGACCTTGCATCATGGCTTTTTCTTTCTTTCTTTCTTTCTTTCTTTCTTTCTTTCTTTCTTTCTTTCTTTCTTTCTTTCTTTCTTTCTCTGTTTGTGAGAGATCCTATGGACAGGATCATTTGAAATTTATACACAAAGACAGAAACGCACAAAGAGTGAACACATGCGTGAATAAGATATCGGAGGTGCAATAAGCATTGTTTCTTACTCACTAGTTCAAATCAAAAGGCAAACTTCTGGTAAGGAGTGGTATCCTGTCAGGAAATCATGGGACTCTGTATGTTGGAGTCCTTGGTGCTCTCTGAGCTTGGTTGTTTCCCTGCAGATGTTTCATTACCCAACCAAGTAACATTATCAGTGCTGGTGAGTGTGGGGTTTGCTCTCTATTTATATACAGTAGCTTGCCCTGCCAGGGTCAGTGGGGGTGTGGTTTTCTCCTTGGTAGTTCCTTGATTATGGTATTGTTTTCTCCTTGATTGTTTGTCTGCTTGATTTTTTGTCTCCTTGGTAGTTCCTTGATTAAGGTATTGTTTCCTGCTTGATTGGTCTGGTGTTAATCCCTGCTTATCTGGGTTGGGTAGGTCCACTGCTTTTCATCCTCCACTGTTGAGGTAGATGAGGGTGGGCCCACTGCTTTTCATCCGCCATTGTTCTTCTTTTGTTATTTGACCTTTCTTGGTTAGGTCATTGAGGGTTCTCTTGATCAGGTTGTCTAGTTTCTGTATTGGATTGGTGTTTACTGGGATGTAGGTTTCTTTGTCCTACAGTAATTCTTTCACTTTTTGTATGTATTGTGTTCTGTCCATGATAACCATAGTTTGGCCTTTGTCTGCTGGAAGGATGATGATGGTTTGGTCCTCCTTTAGGTTTGTAAGGGCTACTCTGTCCTCTGCTTTGAGTTGATTCTGATTCTGTGTTCTTCTGGTCTGTGGTATGACTGTCTGCCTTATGCTTTCTTGGGTCTCTGTGTCAAGTCCTGTGGTTTTAAGTGCTGCTTTTAAGGCCACAAAAAAATCTAATTGATTAGCATAGTCTATGTTATAGTTGAGGCCTTTCTGGAGGATATTATGTTCTGCAGTGGCTAGTGGACAGCTGGCCATGTTGACTACCCATTTGGGTTCAGATACCTCTTTGCTTCTGGGGTTTAGCTTGAGCAATTTGGTTTGGAGTTTTGTTTTCCTTTTTTTAGCTTGTCTTAGAGATGTAGTCTTGATGGTGGTGACACCCCACCAACACTGACAAGCCAAGCTACTGTATATAAACAGAGACCAAACCCCACACTCTGATGATGTTATCTAGTCGGGTAATGAAACAACTGCAAGCAAACAACTCAGAGAGCACCAAGGACTCCACAGTTCAACCCTGAGCTACATATACAGTATTCTCTTCTGTTGGAACTCTGTATGTTATCATAGCCAAGATAAAAGAAATTTAGCTTAAGGCAATCAACTGCAAAATGCAGATAAAGTAGGCAATGAATCTTGTTATTGAAGCAATTTGGAAATATTTAAAAGAAACAAAAGAAAAATATGATGTGGAAACAAGTGCCTTGTAAAATACCCAACATGTCAAATGTTTGTTAAATATCCTTGCTGATAAGGAGCTGAGAGTAGGTGTTAGTTTATTCTCTGAAAGAATTTTTTTCTTATAAGAGATAGAGGGATATCACATGGCAAAGGGGGAGGTTTTAAAGCACTCAGGAGCACTGTAGGAAGGAGAAAGCTTGAAAACTGAGGTGATGGTTGGCAGCTAAAACGGCTAACTTGGACTTAGCTCTAGTGGCTGTTTAAGATGGATGTTGGTTTCATTTCAGAGAAAAGATGGCTAATGATCCTCAAGTGCATTAGGCAGTGTTTGTGAGTGGTCCAAAGCATTTGAGAGCACAATCCAGAGCAGAGTGCTGAAGGTGAAAAGGCTGGGCATGGCTTGCTACTTGTTCATCACAGAGAACTCTCAGTGGGGTTAAAGATGATGAGAGAGAAGATCAAAGGTTTTACTTGTCAAACAAGCACCAACTAGATCAAGACCAACTATGAGTTCATCTGATGGATCCAGAGAAAGAGGAAGTCTTGCCACTAGTATCTGTAATCCCTTTCTTAATGTTAGAATTAGGAAGGGTAGGTAGGGGTAGAATTAGAATAATGCACACATATGTTGACCTTAGATCATAATCTACACACTCATACACGCTTAGAGCTTACTAGAACGGAAAGTTGGAGTTCAGAAAAAAATGCTTTCACTTGTACTTTTGACACTCTGTCTTAAGAGAAGGGGAGGGGAAAATAGTTCATGTCGGGAACTTGTGTTTGGCGAGCGTGGTTTTCTTCTTGCAAACTAGATTATATCATTAACGCTCTGACACAAGGGAGTGTGTTTGCTGCCTTTTTATATGTAGCAACTGCTGCTACCTTGTATAACTTGTGTCTTGATCAGGTTTATCTGTAGTTTGTGTATCTGTTTCTGACTGGCCTACCTGGCTTGGTTTGGCTGTATTATTTCATCTTAGACTGTTCCTGCCTATTGTATTTGGTTTCCGCTTATCTACGCATTAACTGCTGGGTAACCATATATCAAAATTATCTCAGAAACCACAGCAAATTACTTCAACTGCAAGATATCACAGTAGCCCACACACAAACAAAATCCCTCCGAAGCATTTTAAGCCAACCCAAAGATCCATCAGCTAAAGAAGACAGAGCAGGAATTATTTAAAACTTGCAATGCAAGGAATATGAAAGCCCTAAGTAGGACAAACAAGCAGATTAGCAGCATGCACCCATGAATTCCAGCTGGCTGTCAGAATGTACAGTGAAAATTCTTTAATTCTGCAATACAATAGACAAATGTAACCACAAATTCAAGTGGGAAACTGTAGCTATTTTAGATCAAGCCAAATTAAAAAAAATGCTAAAGATTTCCTACAAGCCTGGCATTCTGATGGATCAGCCATTAATAGACACATATTGTACAGAGAATAGTTTACCAACTATTCCAAAAAGCAGACAAAGACTCAACAAATCAATAGGGAGATAAGCAAGAACCAATACGATAAGCAGAGATCATCTCAACTGAAACAGTGCAGCCAACCAAGCCAGGTGGATGGATCAGGAACAGGCACAGAAACTAGAAGAAGACAGGTAGGACAACCTGACACACATAAAAAGCCAGCAAACTCCACTTCCCTGTGTCAAAGCACTGTCAGTGTTACCTAGTTTGGTAATGAAACATTTGCAAGCCAAGCTCAGCAAACACCAAGATCCCAACATTTCAACCCTGACCTACACATATTGCCACCACTGAAAACAGTCCATGTTGGTTCTCAGAGCGGGCTTGGATTAACCATTAAGCACAATAAGCACATGCTGAGGGCACCAATGGAAGTGGAGCAACACAGATTTTTTTCCCCCCTAGCTACCCATAACTCTTTCACTGACACACTCAACTTTAGTCTTTTATTTTTTTGGGGGGGGGGTAATTGTCCTTATCTGCCATATTCCACTTTAATCTGCGTTGTTAAAAAAATGTTTTCTTTGGCATGATGAATGATTAAAGTTTAAAAGTTTGGTTTGAAGATATCACATTTGTTTCTGTCTCATGGCATGAGAGTTTTGCTTCTGTTGAGGGGCACCATTGTTGGGCTGTGCTTAGGGCATCAGTTGGCCTAAATCCAGCTCTGACTTATTAGAAATGTGTACTTCCATAGATCAGCAGGAAATGAAACTCACCGTTTTATCAGTAGTTTGAATAAAAAAAGGGGTGAAAGCTGGAATGTTGTTTCTTTCAATCAAATCCTTTGAACCCTTAAATGCACCCAGTGACAGTAGGAATCTGAACAAGAAGAAATCAAGTATAGTCTAAAGAGATCTGGATGTGAGGGAGTTAGAAAATTCAAACTATAATTCTCAAATTTATATTTTAGTATATTTGCTTTTAATAGTGCTCAAAACCTAGTGCCTGAGAAAGTTGACTTGGTGTAATTTGTAGAAGAAATACCTGTGGAAATCTTCAGTAAGCTTTGAATACATTCAATAAAAATTTTTATTTCCTGAAATCAGTCAAGTTCTTGGGATAAATTCCTGATAAATTTGGCTCTGGATAAGCCTAAATAAATCAAGACCCCTTGTGCCTAGTGCAGGAGATGGTGGTGTTGGCAGACTTTTCAGAGGCTGGGGACCATCACATGATTTTGTATTATGGTTCAGATACCTCCTCCAAATTAAAATAAGTTTATTATTTATTTAATTAATTAAATTTGTGTGCCACCCTTCAAAAATCGGTTTTCCCCTGGCAGCTTACAACAAAAATGAGAACATTTTAAAACTATTAAAAATGCAACTGCATAATAATTAAAAAGGATACTTTTTTTAGGAGCAATAAAAGCAGAAGCCTTAATAAAATATATCTGAATAAATGACAGTGATAAAAGTGGTATTGCTTGGAGTTGAAAAGAAAGAGGACTTTCCAGGGATGAGCAGCTACCACTGGAAAAGCTGCTTCCAAGTTGCCAGTTGCTACATCTCAATATGGAAAGTAGCTAGAGCAGAATCTCTGAAAATGACCTCAGAGTATGTGTACGAACATAAAGGAAGAGGTGTTCCTTTAGGAACTGTGGTCCTAAGCCATGAAGGAACATTCAGGTTAACACCAAGCTCTTGAAGAGGGACTTGAAACAGTCTGGGAACCAGTAAATTCCATATAAATTGCAAAGTATTCTTATCACCCAGTTCCAATCAGTATTCTTGCTGAAGCATTTTCTACTAACATCTTTCTGCACCATCTTCAAGGGTAGTTTCACATACTCCATTAGTAACAAAGTGGAGGGGAAATTAATGCACCCGCCTAATAAGATAAAAGGTGCTTCTACCACAAATGGAATCTCTCCAGATAAGGAGTGGATGGGAGATCACCCACATGTGCTCCAGACGGCTGCCCCTCATGGGGAGACTACAGGACCGGTTTTCCACAGGTTTGTGTGCCGAGAGATGACAGGATCAATCATCTCACTCGCAACCATGGCACAGCCTTTTAACGGACACTAAGTTTGCAAACCTCACTTTCTAATCACTTTCAGAAATTAGCTATTAACTGTCTTAAAACTGTTAGAGACCTTCAGAATGACAAGTTTAAAAAGGCTTCATTGGGTGAGTTTATCTTCAACTCTTAACAAAAGAAAAATTAATTATAAGCTTAAGAACTTAAAGAATTTGAAATAAACAGCAAAAAGCTAAATAAGATTTTGCTCTAAGAAAGTTATAAATTGAGTAAGGATCCAGATATATTTGGAATATTGACTTTTACTATAAGATTTTGGAACTAACTATAAAAAATAAGCAGCTTCTCATGGGAAACAGACTTATTTTGGCTGTCTTGGCTATTGTAAGTCATAACAAAGTTAAGTGATTATTTTAGAAACTGAACATTAGAGGAAACTAAAGATTCCAAGCAGAAGAAACAAAATACAACCCTATTCTTGATGACAGTTAATACTGGGACTGACAAAATGACACAAAATTTTATAACATTGGAAATATTAAAGGAGATCTTTGACAAATGGAGCCAGAAATTAGTAGCTACAATATCAACACTGTCAATAATGATGTCTGCTTCTTTGGATAGATTATGTCCAAAAGATGTTAATGAAGGAATGACAGAGTTGAACAAATTTTATCTGACAAGACAAGGAAAGTACAAAAAGTGGAACTACAAATGACAGGCCAAGAGAATGTTTTGGAAAAAGACAGTTTCTTGGATATACAAAAGAAACTGGCTGAAGTTTTAAAAATTAAAAGGGAAATACAAATGATAAACCAAGAGAATGACCTGGAAAAAGTTTTCTTATTGGATCTACAAAAGAGGCTTGCTAAAGCTTTGAAAAATTGGTGCGATGGGATAAAGAAGAATTGAAGGAAAATCAAATTCTATGACAAGATTTGATTGAATTAAAGATTAAGACAATTAGAAGTAAAAGGAATACAAAGTTGGTTCATCTGATCAAGGTTAAAATAAGAAAATTTTCTGCAAAGTTCTAGCAACCCTTTATGGACTTTTTGCTGGCACCAGGATTGAAAAGTTGATGTTTTATGGATTTGCTTATAGATGAGGGATGGGAAATGGGATGAAGAGATATCTGTCTGTAACTTTGTAGGGGGTGAAGAGCTACCAAATTTGTTTATACTTGTGATGAAGATTGGAAGTCACGTCTTTATATATTTTCTTTTCTTTTTCTTTATTATATTATTTCTTTTCTTTCTTTCTTTCTTTCTTTCTTTCTTTCTTTCTTTCTTTCTTTCTTTCTTTCTTTCTTTCCTGCACTTTTTATTCTTCATTCTCTTCTTTTTCTTAGTTTTTAATTTGTGTTAGTTTTTACTACTGTAATTAAAATTCTTAATAAAAATTATATTTTAAAAAGTCCTCATTTAGTGATTGCCTTGTTTAGCAATCGTTCGTACTTATGATGGTGATGAAAAAGTAACTTTATGACCAATCCTCACATTTATGACCTTCACAGGTCAGTAAAGCAAACGAAAGCTGAAGTAAGACCATAAGCACAGTCACGGTTTCACTTAGCAACCACTTCGCCTAACGACCAAGTTGCCAGTCACAGTTGTGATCACTAAACGAGGGCTACCTACATTATCCAAGTTTTTGTGTGTCTTTATTATTATTATTGTTGTTGTTGTTGTTTTGGACTGATTTCACAACAGTAGTCATTCAAACTTTTGTGTGTTATGATTTTGTAAATTGCTGCTTTCTTTCCCTTGTCCAGATTCAGCAGCCTAGATTTACATTATTTAATTTATTTCCTGATTCCAGCAATTGGCTTCAGTCCAGCCCTTCAAATCAGTGATCAATCTCGTCTGTAGATCACATGACTTGTCATGCATTTCTATGGTGAAATTTGAAAAGTGCATTGTTGTTGATTCTATATTATCACTAGCATATGTTTTTGAAAATAAAGATTTATTGGAAAAATATTGCAACTGAAAAAACAGGCTTTCTGATGCTGGAAAAAGTAATTTCATATACATTTCATGTATATTACAGTATATAAGTACATTTTTTGCAGTTTTTCACTGTAATTTTTGTCACAGATGCCAAGAAAGTTAAACAGTTAGTGTGTCTTCCTTTCCCCCGCCATTTGTCCTCCTTTCCAGTTGTCCATGTCCTCCTTTGCCTGTTCAGAGATCTGATAACCCGAGCTAGAAACCTCATGAGATTGCCAAATATGACATTTCAGCATCATCACCCTAAATCGTGCTTGCTATTTTGGCTATAGATATTGTTGGTCAACATAGTAATCATGAGTGATGTACTGCTAACCCCTGACTTAGCACAAAGTGTAATATTCCAGCCAGTGAGGGTCAGAAGGGGTCATCTCCCTGATCTCTTTGGCTATTTCCTCCTGAATATTAGAAATGGAAGAATCGGCTTATCTGGATTCTGCAATATTTATTGGGTTTCAGACATGTACATTCTGTCCTCTTTCAGTGTCAATCTGCAGTATTTTTAAAAAAGTTTCTATAAATATATAATAATGTGAACATGCTCCTGTCACTCCACATTAGCGTGGTACAGAGTGGTTGTACATTTTTTGAACAAAAGCTACTGCGGGGCGTTTGACTAAGATACTTCTCACTGATCCCTGGAGCCATTTTGCATGATATAAAAAAAATGCTTTCTGAGTTTCCTTGTTTTCTGGAATAAGGCAAAGAATGAAAGCATGTATGATCATATACATGGTAAACTGTAATTATTAAAATATGGCCAGTTTATCCAAAGCAGACGTTATGGAAAAGCATAATGGTTTAATCAACATCTGATCTGATAACAGTATGTGCCACGTAGACCGCAGAGCTAGAGTAGAGGAACTTGTGGAGAGGAACTGATTGTGATTTCACAAATATTAAGCGTCTTTTCTTTCCATTCCAGGCTCCATTCCATCCCATTCAGTGAATTTGCCTCCTCCACTTCCACCATCTATTTCTGCCACGCAGTCTGCAGACTTACTGTTGCCTCCTCCTCCTCCAGGTTTCCATCCATCAACACAAACTCCTGTTCTTCCCCCAAGAGTGAACCTCCCATCCAGGTCTGATTTCAGGTACATAATTGTGAATTATAGTCCTTCTTCCATATTTTCTTGCTTCTTAAAAAGTGAGGAGAATCTCTCTTCTTCTCCTCATTGAAATGTCTTCTCCACGCAGTCATACTGAAGTACATAATTTTTAGTATTCATTGCAATGAGTTGCAATAAGCAGCTGCTATAAGCTACCTATAGCAATAAGCTATGTTTGTTTCATAATGGTTTGTTGACCAAGCTACAACTGACTAGGTTCATTCAACATGCTGAGCCATAAATTATGGTCTACAAAGCCCGTTGACTACATTGGCACAACAAGCCAAGTCAATATCAATCAAATCACATTATGTATGGACTCAGCCAGTGTTCACTTTCATTTGGTATCATTGTGACAATAAAAAAGTTATTTCTTGGGAGGACTGTGTGAAAGCCATAATAGATTAGCCATATTGCCCTGTTTACATAAAAAATGTAGGACTGGGGACTGGAAGGGGTCTTGTTTTAGCCTGGCTACAATGGCAGACAGACTTGTACCAAGCATGCCTTTTCCTAGCATGGAAATAATGCAGAAAATAGTCCTCGTTCAATTTCTGCAAGTGCAAGCATTAAAAACATGGGTATCCTTCCTAGGAAAAAATATCACATTTGAATATATTTACTTATTATAAACAGACTCCAGAAACCTTAATTGCACCTTTTCCAACAAACTATAAGACCTAGACTGGACTTTCACTTTAAAAAGAAAATATATTCCAATGGATCTGCTTCTTTTTCTTACCAAATTCACTTTTGCTGTTTTGTAGAGGCCAAGAAAATGAAGAAAGTTATGATGATGTTGGATTTGGTTCAGAAGGTAAGAAAACCTATTATCATACATAGAGGATAAATAAGAAGCACGTGTGGGATTCCATAACAAATCAGAAATAAGCCAGGACTCTGGGTTCAAATATATTGACAATCAAATTGTATAAACCACCTTCAATGTTTGCACATGCAAATGCAAAAATGTGATATTTTAATACACTGACTTCCCCACCCTGGAATGTCCTGACAAGTGTGCTGATTCCTTGGTTTCCTTGTATATGACTAGAGTTAATGGAGAAGGGCCTTTTATCTGCCTCTACAGAGTCCATCTCCTGCTTCAAGGACTCTTGAAGTCTGTATTCATATAGATCGAAAGAAGGGTCTGACCCACCAATAAATAGCATCAGGAAGCAGACTGAGCAGGCACATAGATTGCCTGAACCTAGTCTTCCCCACTATGGTGAGGTCCAAAATATGTTTTTCAATGGATTTTTGAAGCATGCAGAGCCCTGGGAAGGTAAACGGTTAAAAAAAAATAGTGTACATTAAAGATGAAGGGGTTTTACGGATTAAGTACACAGTTTAAAATAAGCCACTGGTGCAAGTCATGCTCCATTGCAGCATTCACATTATACAATGACTAGTATTTGATTAGACCAAGGTTACAAGGTTGCATAGAAGTGTTGTTGCATATATAGAGATCATAAGGTGTATAATAAAAACAGTGTCATGGCATTGTGCCACAAGGTCCATCCCTTCGAGGCATGCAGGGAATGTCACAGGACAGGGCAAAACAGACAGGGCCTACATTGCCTCATGGCTTTCATCTGCCTGATCCCCTTGCTTCCCAACCCACCCTCCCCCTACAACCTCCTGCAAAATAATTTAATGCAATTGTTTTGCCTTTTTATCCATTAGGTACTGGAAATGGAGATGATGTAAGTATTCTCCTTCATAATCTACAAATGTATATCACCTTTGGCCTTCTCTGTAGTCATTCTCCCCATGACTATTTATTGTATTTATACCTTGGCTTTTTTTTTTTTTTTTTTTTTGAAAACTCACAGGAAGCCACTCTCAGTAAGATCCTTCTTAGAAACAAAATGCTGGGTTAGCTCATTTGGATAATCAAGGATGCACTTTCTGAATTCAGTTTTCTGGTTTTCAGAGACCTACCGAGGTGCTGCTATCCAGTGTAGAAGCCAGCAAGTCTGCCAGCTTAAAGAAGTGCTAACCAGACTTCAAATCCTATCCTGCTTCAGCAATGAAGCAGTCCTCATAAGAACCAGGGGAAGAAAAGAGGCTGAGCAGGAATGCTTCTTCTGGTGCTCATAATTGGCATCAGAAGAGATGCAAGTCTTCTGCTATCATTTTACCAATCCCACAGAGTGATTCTCCTCCCAACCATGGTTTGGCAAGCGACATGGCTCTTGGGCTTTTGGGCACAGTAGGAGAGCCCAGACTCTCCTGGTACCAGAAAGCAAATGGCCCTGAAAACTAATGGCCAGGAATTGGAGTAGCGGAGCATACTTGTGGCACTTTCAGGTGGTCAGCCAGAGCAGGTCCCTGTGTGTGTCTTTACCTCAATACAATGTACTTCAGACAGACTGAATGGCACACCTTGTGCCAGAAGAAGCTGGAAAACACCATTTTATATCTGGTTCAGGTTCCCTTCTTGGAATGTCAAGGATGAGTTGAACATAATATCATCCATGTCCTTTAAATCTATTTGCTGAAATATTTCTAGCTCACAGTTAACAGGCTACAAAGGAGGAGGAGGAGGAGGAGGGAGAAATCATCTCAAACCTACTCAGGATACTTTGTGGTTAAAGGGGATTTGAACCTAGGACAGGTTACTCCTGTCCAAGTCCATTACTTTAACAACTATACTATACTGGCTACGGTCCTTTCTTTTGGGTACCAAGTTAAAACCATATTTTTTCTTGAGATACATTGACTCACTAGTTCCCTGCCAATCTTGCTGCAGGAAGTTGCATATGTTTTAATTTATGGGATTCCAATCGACAGAGAGTCAGGTGTTTGTTATGCTCAGAAAAATAACAGGATTTTAAAGTGAGCTATAACTAACTTGCCCCATTGATATCATTATGTTTTCCCCAGGATAGATAATCTGGTACTCTTGGAATGTTTTAAACTACAACTTTTATAATTTTTTGCATTTGGATATTCTTATTTTTCACTGAAAACTGAAACTTTTTTTTATAAACTTTTAATAGAATCAGAACAGTGATGGAGAAATGTATGAAGACATAAATGATATGAGGTATGAAAAAGACAACTCTACTTATAAAGTGGGTCCCTGATTGTAGTATAATAATCGTAGTTGTGATTAAATAATGACCACAATTAAAAGTTGCATGCAAAAAGATCCAAAAGAGAATGTAAGGCTCCCCTTCAGGCATTCTAGGCATGAATTCTGGTTACCAATGTCCAATATACCCTGATCATCCATGGTTTTTCTTTTCCTGCATATTTTAGAGGTACGTGCTCTGACTGTGAATACATCTATTTGCTTTTAGCTATTCCAATATTTCTTGAATTACAAAAGGCTGGAAAGAAGTATCAATACATTAAATGGCCAAAAGCATTGCAGCTCTTTTTGCCAATTCATTGTCCATTTCCAGATTCCACTACCACTGTTTAACTTTAAAAAAAAAAAAAAAATCAGGAGCTCTGAGAACAGATCCATTACATCGTGTGAAGATTGTCCACCCTATCCAAGCAGACTAATTTTTCCTGATCAGAATCTGAACTTAGGCTTTGTAGGGGGGCTAGGTCAGGTCAGGATTTTCCATTTGCGGGGAGGTTAGTGGGGGAGTGTGATGGTATGTGGGAGGCAGGAGGAAGACCCACAGCCTAGGCAATGGTCTGATAAGAGGCAGCTCAGTCCTTAGTATAATGACATATGGGAAAGACCCTGGGAGACTGGGAGAAGAGATGCTGCCAAGGGGTCAGATAAGAGACAGCATAGCCTGCAGCTGGATAGTGGATGGGGCAAGAGGCTCAGAAGGGACCCTCCCTAGTTTCTTGGGCTGAAAAGAGAAAGGGGTGGGTGGGGTGGGGGAGAAGTGTACTTTCATACTTGCAAGACTGATGTCAACCTCACCAGATAAACCAGATAGGAATCACAACTATATGAGCTCATTCTACTTTATTGTAAAGCTACACTGACACAATCTGGAGGGGAAAAATAACTTTGAGCCTTGCAAAATGGATGTTAGCCCTGTGAGGTAGTCCAGAAAAGAAGCACAACCAGGAGCATCAGCATTATTTTTATTTTAAGGTTACATTAAACAGAATCTTGCAAGATTCTCCCCTCCTCTCTTTTTAGTATCTGGAAAACTAGGGAGGGTCCCTTCTGAAACGCTTCCCATGCTTTTCCCCTGTCTGTGGACTAAGCTGCCTCTTATCACTGTTGCCTAGGCTGGGTCTGATCCTCCTGTCTCCAAGGTCATTACCACATACCATCACAGGGGGATTGTTAAGTCCTTTCTGAGGGCTTAACAACAGTTTTTAAGCAAACTGGAGATCTTTGGCAATTGTCTGAAATCTGATAGCATAATCAGAAGTTATTTTGGGACAACTCAAAAGCAGTTAGGAAACCACTCGCAGCCATGGGATTTGGCTGGTTACAAAATATTGGATTTCACCAACAATTAGGATGATTAAGAAAGCAGATTATTATTCAATTTACTGACCTTTCCAGTAAAGCTAGGGGTTGTATACAGGAAAAGAAGATGGTTCAAAATCCCTATTTAGAAAGTCAGAATAGCAGATGTAAGCAGTGGCAAGATTTACTCCAGTTGGTTGGTAGTCACCATCTTCCCCCCTCCACACACACACACACACTTCCCATTACAAGGGCATTTTGGAAAATTGTTTCTGTCATTGTTTTCTAAAATGCTCTTCAGAAATGTTCATTTGAGGAAAGAGAAATGTATCAGCTGATTCAAGAGGTCTTGCTAAGTCTCCCCCCTTCTCCAAAACTGTGAGCTGCACCTCAAATAGAACCACAAAATTTAAAAAAAAAAAAATTGGGGGCGCAATTAGAACTGAATAGTGTGTTATGTCTCACCCTGTTTATTGTGCAGACCACAAGAAGCTGATAAAAAGAAAGAGAAGGAAGAAAAGAAAAAATCTGATCAAAAGAAAGAACAGAAGGATAAAGATAAAAAGGAGCAAGAACTCAGAAAGAAGTTCAAGGTAAGAATTCTTTCAAGAAAATTATGCAAGAAACTGGAATAAATATATGTGTCTATCTTTTCAAAGTTGCTAAAATATCCACTTGGTATTTTTATTTAACAGCAAAAGTTAATATTTCAATCCTTGCTTAATCAAATTGATTAAATCAGATTGATAGAGCCAACATAAAATATGAATAAGCAGAATAGGCAAACAGCCAATAGAGAATATCTGGAATGTTGGGATCACGTTGCAGGTGTTTTCATAAAATGGCTGTCCTCGTGTGAAGGTGCCACGGTAGGTGGGTTCAGTCACAAAGCCTCTAATTACCATAAGGCAAATTGATGAAGTTGACCCTCACCACACCCTCTAGCTTCCCAGGATACTCTCTACCTACTCCATTGACATTTGCCCCTTTTCCACAAAAAAGGACTGGGCATATTTTTATGTTCTGAGAATATTTCTGGAACTTATGTGGCACCCAAAGGCATTTGTGGAAATGAAAATGCTGTAAAAGCTTGGGATTTTACTTTGTAGCAGGTTAGTTCTTCATTTATGGAGTTATCTTAATAAATGGATTTAAAGACCCTGGTGGAGACCATGTGATATTCAGTACCGTGGGCACCTGATGGCCTACTCTTGGGATAAAATATCTGAGAATGTACATTCTTACCAGAAGACTTAACACAATGTGGAATTTTTAAGGTTCTACTTTTAGGACCAGGTTGCACCTGGTACATCTATCCACACAGCATGATCCTATGCAGGTTTTCTCAGAAGTAAATGCCACTGAATTAGATAGGATTCACTCAAAAAATGTATGCATTTCAAATTATTGCTGCCTCAAGGGGGCCCAAAATGCTCTTTGTGTGATTGCTATGGATACAGAAGTAATACATTAAACATTAACTCCCAAAAAATAATTTAGACATATGTATCTACTAAATAAAGCAATGTCTTAAAAGGTCTTTTGAATCATAGCTATTCCTCAACTCATTAAAAAATATTTTGCAATTGCTATCACAAAACTTCTAGCAGAAATTGCCATTTTATTGGCTCTTTCGATTTTTATATTTCCATCAAGTTACTCCCGGATATTAATTAGCAAGCATATTTTCTTCATTATTTATACCCTTGAAAAGTTACAAAACCAGATCATTCAATAAAAGTGGTAGATAATAATCAGTCTTATTCCAATAAATCAAATGCTGGATTTTTTGTTTGTTTGTTTTTCTCACTCTATTGTAAAAAAAAACAGCATAGCCATGTGAATAACTGAGATTGCATGGTCACAGTCATTCCAGGAAGTGCTGCAGAAAAGAATCAGCCTCTGAACAGAGCCCTATACTTCTGTAAGCATGTGGGGTATTTTTGCTGAAAAGAAAGGAAATACCAAATATCCTAGTCATCTCATGCATTTTCAGAAGTGAGCTGCATGTTCTCCCACCCCACCCCAAGGAAGGAAGAAAGAACACTGTCCAGATTTTGTTCCCACTTAAGTTTTTCCCTCAGCTGGCAACAAAACCCTTGATTCAGAGGACACAGCAAAGTGAGTTTATCAAAACAGAAGGGCTTCTAAGCTCTTTCTTGTAGCTTTACAGGTAGTCCTTGACTTATGACCCCAATTGTGACTGGAACTTCCATCACTAGGTAATGCAGTCATTAAGTGAGTCATGCCCAATTTTATAACCTATTTTGCCACAGTCATTAAGTGACTCACTGCAGTCATTAAGCGAATCATGCAGTCATTAAGCAAATCTGGCTTCCCCCATTGACTTTGCTTGTCAGAAGCTCCCTGGGAAGGTTGCAAATGGCAATCACATGACCCTGGGATGCTGCAACCATCCTAAATACATGCCAGTTTATAAGTGCCCAAATTTTGATCATGTGACCATGGGGTCACTGCAACGGTCATAAGTGCAAGGATTGGTCATAAGTCACTTTTTTCAGTGCCATTGTAACTTCAAACAGTTGTTAAATGAATGGTCGTAAGTTGAGGACTAACTGTACTACAGGGAAGGGAGACTGCATAAAGCCTATGGGGCGGAGAGGTCTCATTCTCATATCACAGAATTATATTTTAGTATTATCTCCTAAACAGCCTGTTCTTTCAAGCTACGTGTTGGTTTTCTCTCTCTCTCCAAGCACTAAACCTAACCACATGCATTTCTTCATCTTTTATGTAGCTAGTGGGTCGCATTGAAGTTATTCACCAGGCACGAGCTACCACAGACTTTAAAGGAGGAAAATATGATCTGTCATTCAAACAAGGAGATCAAATTGAAATACTCCGCGTCACAGACAATCCAGAAGGGAAATGGTTGGGAAGATTAAAAGGCTCCTGTAGGTATACTATAATGTGCAGAAATTAAATGAATTCATGCTAATAATTTTACACATTCTTTTTTCAAGTGACAAAAACTGTGTTCGCTTACTGCTTAGAGAGTCTGAATCATCCCTAGGGCATGGCTCTTGCAGCTGTGCATTTGTTTCTTTATCTATTACATTGAATTATTTATTTATTTCTCAAATTTATATGGCTGCCCATCTCACACAAGGTGACTCTGGACAATGTACAATAAAACCAACAACTAAAACACATTATAAAACCACTTAACATGCTTAAATAATTAAACATAAATAAGAACAAGATCACAAGAGAGTTAGAATCAGAACATTATGCATGGTGCAGCTGACATGCAGGCTCCCTACTGCCAGAGGATCCCTGGGCCTGATGGAAAAACCATGTTCTGAGGGCTTTCCAGAAGGCTATAAGGGTTGGGCCAACGTCACTTCAAGGGGGATGATGCTTCAAAGGGCAGGCACCACAGCAGAAAAAGGCTCATCTCCGAGGTCTCAGCAGCTGGAACTCCTTAGCAGACAGGACCCGCAACATGCTTCTCCTGCCAGATCTTTGCTGTTCTTGCTCACCCCACTTCTCAGAATTGTGAGAAATTCTAATGGTGCAATGGTTATCAACATTTGGGGTTTTTCTGGTGGTGAACGATATCGATAGCTGCATTCACCCATCTTAGACATGGAATATACCTCTTCAGAAGGAACAAATACATGCTCTGGCTCACACAGACAGGGAGGTTACCCCCAAATCCCTCCCTTTCTCCTAAAGAAGGGAATGGTTTGTCCTTCTAAAAACCAGCAAAAGTTGCTGGGAAAGAGGCTGGAAACAAGCAGGGTGGAACACCTACCCTCCAGCTCAGATTTAAGCTAGAATTTGCACAAGCAGGATTTTTCCAAATCACAAATTGGTACAGACATAGTTTCAAAAGTAGTCTATACTCTAGAGAAATAAGATTATGTTACCCAAGAACTGTGTTCTTTGTTTATATTGATGTTTGTGTTTAGGTCTACTCTGATATTTATTGTATCTATACAATCCCAATTATTATGTGTTTGATACTTCTTGGGAGCTCTGAGCAACAGAAGCATCATACCTTGTGTTCTTCCCCAAACTTTTTATGGGAGATTCTGTTATGGCGTTTTTAGCCATTTTAGCAGCTCTGTGTTTTTTATTTCTTCCACCATGTGAGTACCAATTTTTGCATTTTTATTCCATAATAGTCTTGTGATATTGAACGCAATCTCAAAGGAGAGATCCTTTTGTCTTGCACACCTTGTACCACAGCTTAGGAGGGCATGATACAGAATTAATTTCATTTTTATCAGCTTTTCTTTTCTGGCCGGGATAATGCATAGACTGTGGGATACCTCCCTATCTCACATGGTGGGTTTAAGAGGGGGCTGCTACATTAACTCTTGCCTCCATGGAATTCATAAAATTGCACCTGGACTGTCTGGCTTCAGATTACCAATGAGAGCTTACATAATGGAATAATGTCTTGTACAGTGTTTATAGAAAATTAATATAGGAAGGAGAAAAATCATAATCCCAGTTTTTCACGTGATATGCTCGATTTCCACATACTGTGTCTTATTTTCTTTTTTGTACAGAGAAACACATAAGCTACAGCCGTGTTTCTCAACCTTGGCAACTTTAAGATGTGTGGACTTCAATTCCCAGAATTCCCCAGCCAGCCATGCTGGCTGGGGAATTCTGGGAGTTGAAGTCCACACATCTTAAAGTTGCCAAGGTTGAGAAACACTGAACTATAGTGTCTGTGGCACTATACAAAATCAGATTTATAATCTCAGTGAGAACAAGCCTTAAGAATCTGCAAAAACAGGGCAATTATTTTTCTAATTCAGGTAATATATTTTGCATCTATTGAATTAGCAGGACACATTTTGTTCCACTGGCTTTAAGATGACCTGCAGAACATTAAGAATTTGAATTGGCCTCAGAATGTTGGAAAACTTCTCTCAACTGATCATTTCTGGCTCTTTGTTCTATACCACAATACATTTCACAGGATGATTTTCAGGTCCTAGATATATTTTTAGTGCAGAAACAACTACATCACCAAATGATATCTGTTTTAGATGGCTACATTAAAACTACCATGGTGGCAATTGACTATGATTCGTTAAAAAGGAAGCCACGGCCTCCCATCAACGTTCAGCCAAAGCACCCAGACAGTGATCAAGAAGTCTATGATGATGTTGGGGACCAGGACAGTATCAGCAGGTAGGTCACAGACTTGTAAACGAAGCGATAGGCACCTCGTCCAACCACTAAGTAGAATTGCCAGTTCTCAAATAATGTGCAGTCCAGCCTCTTATGCTGATTTATCCTTCCACATCTTTAGATATTCCCCAACCTGCTTTATTCCAGATGTGCTGGACAAATCTGCAGTTGCCACTAAATTTTGCTTTTCAAAAAAATTCATCTTTTAATTAAAAAAAAAAAATGGGAAGCTGACATGCTGCGCCATTTTTATACCTATAAGCCTCATATAGGATGATGATGATGATGATGATGATGATGATGATGATGATGATGATGATGAAACTTTGTTATGGCCGCCCACTCCAAAAGACTCTGAGTGGTTTACAAATCAGACCGCATAATTAAAACAGTAAAAACCATAATAACGTAACAGTAAAAAACCATAACAGAACAACCCAAACTAAAAAGCAACCATAACAAGAATCATTTTTTTTAAAAAAAATGGCATAGGCTCCACAAACATATAAACTCCAGGCCTGGAAACAGAGCCAGGTCTTAAGGGCCTTCTGGAACCCCGGAGAGTGGGCGCTCTGTATCTGGGAGGGATGAGATGATGTTCCAGAGGGCAGGGACAGTGACCAAGAAGGCACACTTCCTATATGGAAAATAAATATATTGAGTGGCTGAACTGCAGTACTTTAAAGTATGCCCAATGCCCAGAAAAAGAAAAAAAAAAGGTAAGCTAGGAATAGTACAGAATATCTTGGGGGATTTATAGGAGATAGCAAAGAGAAACTACTACTCAGAGTGAAAAGGATGCATCAGAGTGCATTGCTGGTAACTTCTTAAAGCAGCTGAGTCTTTTCCGAATCACATAGCTGTAGTGCAGTCCTGGGGAAAGACATCTTTGCTGTAAGGAGTTGCTGACAGTGCATATGCTGTAAAGCAGTGTTTCTCAACTTTGGCAACTTTAAAATGTCTGGACTTCAACAGCCCAGCATGCTGGCTGGGGGGTTTTGGGAGTTGAAGTCCAGACTTCTTGCCAAGGTTGAGAAACCCTGCTGTAGGAGGATTGGTTGGTGAAGATGACAGAATTAGCAGAGACAGCAACACTGGCTTGTCTGATTAGGGAAAGGACAATAACCACATTTATAGCGACTGGAACCCCCTTATGGATTTTTTGCTGAAGAAAGAAAAAAAGGAACTTGTTATTTATAGGTCTGATGATTAGAAAGGGTAGACTATGGAAAGGAGAAAATTATGATGTAATCTCAGAGAGAGATGGCGAAATAGAAATGCATTTATAACTGCTGTTAAAAAGATTGGAAGCTGCTTCTTTATATCTTTTCTTTCTCTTTTCTTTCTATTTCTTATTTTCTTTCTCATCTAGTCACTATTTTTCTTTATTTTTTCTCTAAAACTTGTATTGTTTTTATCTTGTTAAACATTTCTTTAAAAAGAATTATTAAAAAAAAAAAAACAGCTGTAAAGCACCTTTCTCCCTTTGAATCCAGAACATTACACAGCCCTAGCTGGCTGGGGAATTCTGGGAGTTGAAGTCCACATATCTTAAAGTTGCTAAGGTCCAGAAACACTGGGCTAGAATGTAACTGGCTATTTTGTGCCAACCCAGTAGGATAACTGAGTAAACCATGAATATAGTTCTATACAATTCTGTATAGAACAAAGTCCCCTTGTGTCAACCCTTCTGTGACCATACCCATGGCAGATTCTTAAAATTCCAAAGGTCACCACTGGTCCAGAAAATGCTGTCATTTTTCTCAAATAACAATTATAGAGATCAGCAGTATGAAAAGAATTGCTGAGAGTGATTGACCCTTAAATTGGACTATGCGTGCATGTGCAAATATGTCTGGTTTTCTTTGCATTCAACATTTTGTTTTGCTCTGTTTGTTTTTATGGCCAAAGTGGAAGTCAAAGTGCCATGGGAGGTAAGTTCTACTTTTGCTCATGTCTTGAGATAACAATTATACCAGGAATCCTCAGCACTGTATATGGGAGCTACAATTAGATCCATTGATATTCTTTTTAAGAATAGAAACCTAGAATTGATCCATGTGAAGCATAACCTGTATTTCCAACAATGCTTCTGGGCCCCACACAGAGCCTAGAGGCGTTCTTGGAAAATAAAATGGTGGGTAGCTACTGTACAAGGCTTTATCTACCTTTTGGTATATAGGGGGTTGTGACTGGCCAACCAACTATGGCAACTATTTGGTGCCCATCATTTCCTGTGATTGCTGTCCCCAGAAGAACCCCTCAGTTACAATTTATTTGTCAGCCAGTCCAGCATGACTAAGCTGTGGTTTCTACGTAGGTTTTGAATGCTAAGCAAATCTATGATTTGCTTAATAATTGCTGACAGGATTAACCCCAAATGTCTGTATTCACACAAGATTCTAATCTATAAACAGTGGATTACCAATTAACTGGAGTAGTTTAAGATGGGTATGGTTTCATCTTAAGAAAGTGAACTCAAAATAAGATGATTCTCCTAATAATATTTCAGCAGTCATAATTCAGAGTAAAATTACGACTCTAGTTCATAATAACAATTAGCAAGTAACTTGTTTACACCACAAAAATCAATCAACTCATAATGCTCCCATTACTAAAATATTCCTATTAATTTGAGACCAATAAAGAGGACTTTCAAGTTTAGCCAATCAAAACCTCTTCCTCTGACTACCTCCCATTCAGCACCAAGCAAAATCAGAAAAGTTTGCCCTGTGCTAAAGATTCAGGGTAAACAGGTTTATTTTCAAAACAATGATCATGAAAATAAAGCCTGAACCATAATCACCATATTTGTTTTAAAATTGAATATATTTTAACTTTTTTAATAGTAGTTCCAAATGGAGAGAGTGGATAACTACTGAATCTGCAAGCTATATTACTCATTTGATCAGGTTCTTCCCCAGACCTTTATTAAATATAACTTAATCCATCATAAAATCCATACAAGACATCCCATTGTACAGGGGAGGACTAAGTATGTGCCTATTGTTAATGGGCAACAAGATGCCAGCTTAGATTTGATTGTCTTGAAAAAGAACACTCTTCTCTGACAGGGAGATATGAGATCTGTAGTCCAGCATGTGTGGAAAGCCCCAGGTTGGGCAAGAATGAAATTGAGGACTGTCTTCTGTAAACTAGGAGATCTGTCCATCTTAAATCTGAACTCAGTAAGATTTTCTGAGTAGAAATGTATTGGATGCACTGTAAATAACTTTAAGTGTATTAGGGAATTGTATATATACCTTAGCTATTCTGCAGTTATTCCTTGTACCCATAAACTCCTCTTGCTGCAGAATTTCAAACTAAAAGATGAACTGATTTCTAAACTCCATTTTTACCTATTTCTTCCCCCCATCCACTTAAAATAGGGTTTCCACCTCCTCCACCAGATGACATTTATGATGGTGTAGAAGATGATGAAGCTCTAACAAAGTAAGTATGAATTGTAATGAAAAGTGTTAGCTCAAGATACAAATGTGTTAGGAAATTAACAAGTTGGACACTGGGCAAATTTTGCAAGGTTTTAAAAATGAAATTATACACATATTTAATCACAAATTGCTTTCTGAACTCAATCCTATGACTATTTCCTTCACTGGATCCCATGGAATTTATTGGTATTTCCTTCTATGTATACAGGTTTAGGACTGGGCTAAAGTCATGAGTCATCTGTGTTATTGTTATTGTAGTTGTCACCTTAGCCCATTTCACACATTATAGAGCAACCAATCCCAATTTATCTTCATATGAGCACACAAGAACGTTGCATAAGTTTCCAAATGTATCTTAATTATATCCACACATTATTTTGGGGTGTACATTTTAAACATGTCAGGGCATCTATACTTCATATAGCAAATTATGGTGTATAACTGTTAATGCTAACGCTTTCCATAGCAAACAACTGTAGGCATGATAATCACATCTCTAAACACATGTAGTTACTGAATAAAGATTAAAAACACACACACACACATGTAGTAAGATGCATTTGTGTGCATGTGTGATAGGCACCCTTCGTAAGTTTATGGTAGGAAATATTTTTGTACAAGAGTGCAACCATTTATTGATCTATGGGCAGAGCTGCCTAAAGTGTAATCCTAAATCAGTATTTTTCAAATTTGACAACTTTAAGATGTGTGGACACATCTTAAAATTGCCAACTTTGAAAAACACTGCCCTAAATAATCTACAAGCAGCTCCCTGAATACATATTCTTGCTTATTCAATTAAACCATTAGGCCAAAGTACTTGCTAACATTTTTGGATTTTATTCTGCTATCTAATAATTGTGTACATACTTCAAAGATCTGTGTCACAGGATGAAGAGAAGAGTGACACCTGGTCCAAGGGACTTTTGAAGATTTTAAAGGGAAAAGATTGCCAAAAGAAAAGTATGCGAACAACAGCACCCAAAGTCAGTGTGACTGAAGATGAAAGTTCCTTGTAAGAGACTGCTGTGAAAAGTAACCCAAGCAAAGCTCACTAAAGCTAATACCACAGATACAATGATGATTATGCACTACTAACCACTTCTCACAGCAGCCTAACTAGCCACAAATCAAACATGCATGACATAACTCAAGCTACAGAAACACCACTTGACTATGAAAAACTGGGTCATATTCTGTCTTTTGGCTATCATGATTGCATGTGAGGAGAAGCGGTTTTGCTAGGAAGCAAGGAGAGATGGCTTCTACTGAGAGCAGACTCAGTGTACCATTCTGTGTAGCAGAATCAAGAGCAGCTAGATTGGACCCACTGGAATCAAAATGATTGGCCTTGTATGGCTCTAATTCACATCAGTTGGGTTTGCCCAGGAAAACATTCTGGTGGAGTGTGACTCCTAGTGGGTCACTGGCAGTATGGATTTCATAGGATTTCAGTGCTAAGTAGGAAGCACTTATTGTCATGGTCCTACTTTAATTATATTGCTAGCAATTTTGTTGATGTGATACAGCTGCACTCAGAGTAGATGCTTAAGGAATTGCTGTGTTTCATGAATTAAACAATAGTTGCAAAGGATCAAATGTGAGGGGGAAAAAATAGAATGAATTTCCTTTGCCTTTTTTCACACATGAAAGAACAGGAGAATCAGGAAGTATTCACTTCAAGAAGAATATAAACTCCAGTTTAGCAGAAATATTTCCACGTTTCTATTGCCTGCCCTCTTACAACACAAAGTTTGCATGGGTCTGATTCAAGCCAGTGCATTTCCTAATCCGAATGGACCTATTAATTGACTGCAAATGGATTTTCCTCTGAATTTAAAAATGACAGTTATTTCAGATTTGTCTTTGAAGCTACAGTTTGGATGTGGAATTGTTACAATCATGAGCAAAAACTATTATAAGTCATCTTTTTCTGATATAATATACACCAGTTTTCTATATCTTGCAGATGAAGGTAGGATGATTTGACTATACCACAGCATAAAACATGTGCAGGAGGTCCTTCATCAAATTTCTTTTCCGTTTAAACAAGATCAGGGGCCCAGCTACGCTACAAATCATCCCCAATGGAGAGAAAACCCTACTTGTTTTTCTTTATTGTTTATCTCATGTGCTACAGCTTGCAGTCTGTGGGTGTAGCATGGGGTCAGCAACAATAATATATTACATTTATGTAATACTTTGGAACTGTTTCAAGTCCTTCAAGTTATTTCATGCCAATGTATTTATTTCAGAGTGGTATAATAGCTTTAAAAATAGATACCTAAATATAGCCAAGAAACAAAGCCAAGAAAAGTTCAAGTGGATAAAAGGCAGAGGTTCTTGCTATTACAATATTCATAGATGTGTCACTTAATTATTTAAAGCAAAGATGGACAACTTATGGCCCTCTTGATGTTGAACCTACGAACCTCAGGATGTATGTTCAATGGCAAGAATTTAAGATACTTGCACTGTAATCTGAAGACCTGTGTGTTTGGCCACATCTGATTTGAAGCTGGGATAATACCAATTCCACCATTTCACATTATTAATTAAGGTTGTTTCTAAATTTATTTCTAGAGGGATACCTTCAGCAAGACAAACAGGGAAGGGTAAGTGGTTGGATCAAATTCTTTGACTGTGATTGACCTGAATTAGGACTACTATATCTGGGCTGCGGAAATCTGGTTAACCATAAGATGGCAGCAAAGAGATCTTAAAAATTCTAACCTTTTGCAGCCTGGATATGGTAGATTTAACTCAGTGTTTCTCAAACTTGGCAACTCCCAGAATTCCCCAGCCAGCCACTTTGGAGAAACACTGGTTTAACTTGTAGGAATGTCATAGATGTTTTCTTGTATGCAAAGCCTGTATCCCTTTTCTTCTTTCTCCTGTTATCCAAGTATCAGTGAACATATTGTATTTCGATGTATTGTCGAAGGCTTTCATGGCCAGAATACGATGGCTGGTGTGGGTCTTCTGGGCCGTGTGGCCGTGTTCTGGAAGTTTTGTTTCCTAACGTTTCGCCAGTATCTGTGACCGGCATCTTCAGAGAGCAGGACCACGACAGGAGCAGTTCTCTCTGTGCCCAGCTGGACACGGCCACACAGCCCAGAAGACCCACACCAGCCATATTGTATTTCCTTCCACCAAACAACAATTAGAGAAGAGTCGTTTTGCTTCTGGCAGAAGCAGCAGAAGAAATTTCAATTCTGCCTGCTTTGCATCTACACTGTACCGGTCCCAGTCCTGACATAATGGGTCCTGCTATAACAAAAACAACAACAACAAAAACCCTCTGGTTATATCATTATGTAAAGACTGCCTTAATGTTAGCAGGAAGGGAGAGGCCCACTGCAGCAACTTCCCCATAATTCATTCTACTTTCCCTCAGTTACTCCGGTTTTCTGGTGGGGTCAGAATGAAATGGGCCGCACTGCACACACCCTGCATCCTTGAAGTGAGTCTATTAGGTACATCCTCTTGCTACTACAGTATTGTTATAAGTTTTATCTCACAGAACAGTCAGTTTGGAATTGTGGAAAAGATGCCATTGTTCTTCCGTGCTGGCCCTGAATGACTTACTTTCTAACCGAACACCAGTTCAAATACAGGTAGTCCTCATTTAGTGACCACAGTTGGGACCGGCAACTTGGTCGTTAAGTGAATTGATTGCCAAGTGAAACCACGACTGTGCTTATGATCTTACTTTGGCTTTCCTTTGCTTTCCAGACCTGTGAAGGGTGTAAGTGTGAGGATTGGTCACAAAGTTATTTTTCCATCAGCATTGTAACGGTGAACAGTTGCTAAACGAGGCAGCTGCTAAACAAGGAGTAACTGTAACGCTTTTAATGTTATATGTAGTTTGAGCCCAGAGACTGTTGGAAGGGACATTTTGGGGTATCTGCAATGACAAGCATAACATTCCTTTAATGGCAACAAATACTGACAACTAGCTTTGGGCCTACATAATATTAAGTGAATTCTTTTAAAATGTGTTGCTGTTTCCAAGCAATTCCAGATTCCAGCTCAGTGAGGTTAACAACAACTAGTAATGCAGCTTGGCAGCAAACAGAGGACACAATCCAAACCAGAAATATTACAAATAAGCCAAGAGTGCTCTGAAATGCATTAGCTAATTCTTAATTAACTCGGTCAGAAGGTCTTTAGATTGTTCAACACCATTTATATAAGAAAGATCGTGTAATACTCTGGTTTATAATTGTCATGGTATACCATAGTCCCCAGATTCTCTGTTACTCAATGTACTGTGGTCTGGCTTACATATAACACTAAGTCATGATTTCTTTTGCCTTGACTAAACTTTATTTGAATGGCTAACACAACCCAGGAAACAAACTATGGTTTATTTCTAAGCTGCAAACTTCAATGTCAAAGTTTTAAGATAACAAAGATAATGGTTTGATTTAAACTATGGCTTGTCATGTCTGAAATTGAAATCCTGACTTATTATTTTTGTCCAAATTTATCACCAAACTACATATACGAACATAACAAATGACTATTATCTTTTTTTTCCCAAATCTTTCTTAGATTCCGGAGATAGTGATGTCTATGATGATGTTGAATCAACTGACTTCCCTCCCCCACCAAAAGAAATTAGGTGAGTTAAAATCAATAAAAAGGTTTTATTCAATAATGCCTTTTGTTTTCTTTTGCACAGAGTAGGGGATGGCTGAGTTGCTGTACAAAGTAGTAAATATAACAAATAACTTGCAACTGTCTATAAATATACCAAAGTAATGCACTGATGGTTATCTTTTTTTATCCCAATATATTGTTTTAGCCTAGGGATAAATATAAAATCTTTGAACTTTGGGAGGGGCAAATCCGATGGACGTGATTCACAGAAGCTTAAGAAGATTGATAAAGAAGAGAAAGATTTTCGGAAAAAATTCAAAGTAAGTATTCGTTTGCTTGTTTGCAATCTACCTTTCAGCTAGTAATGGAAAAGGGAGTTAAATAAAGTGGAGTGACAAAAAATCCTAAACATATCAATGGAACATCTGACCATTATATAGTTTCCTATCTTCACAAGAGCCCATAATACTGGCCAGGGGTCCAGTTTCACCAATATGCTGATGATTCCCAGCTATGCATTTTAGTCCCATGCCAAACTGGTGAAATGGTAGAAGTGTTGACCCAGTGCTTGGAGATCGTCAGGGCCTGGATGGAGAGGAACAGGCTCAGAGTGAATCCCTTCGAGATAGATGGCTTTGTTTTTTTTCTGAGCCAAGTAATTCCAGGGGAAAATTGTTTTCGGCTCTGAACAGAGTTGTACTGCCCTGGGCAGAGGTGGCTTGCAATTTGGGGATCCTCTTGGACTCATAACTCCTTCTCGAGCAGCAGGTGGCAGTTGTGGCCAGGAGGACTTTTGTACAGTGACATTTTTTTCAGCAACTGCAGCAATTCTGGATGGGGAAACCCTGTGCCTTACAGTAGTTACTGCTCTTGGAATATTGTAATGTGCTGTACAAGGGGATGGTGTTAGAAAGGACTTGGAAGCTACAACTGGTACAAAATGCAGTGGCCAAGGGAGCGATAGGTGTATTCCAAAATATTCAGGTGACTCCACTGCTTCAGGAGCTGCATTGGTTGTTGGTTGGTTCTGGGTATGATTTAAGATGCTGTGTGTCTCCCTTAAGGCCCTGAATGGCTCCAGACTGAGCTATCTGCTCAGATCTTTATGGAATTGGCAGCCTTTTAAATTTGACAGATAAATACATTTGACAAAATAACTATCTCAGGAACGGACTTCTACTGAATTCATCTGCCTGTCCAAATCAGCATGAATTGGGTCAATTCCCTCCAAGTCCCATCTATACAAAAATGCCATCTGATAGGGCCTTGAAAACAAGCATTTTCAATCACTGCCCTCACACCATACTCTACAGCAGTAATTTTCAAACTTGGCAACTTTCATTCTTTAAGCATGGGGAGTTCTGGGAGTTGAAGTCCACACATCTTAAAACTGCCAAGGTTGAGAACCTTAGACCATTTCTTTAAAAGGTTAATTCCTCAAAGCTGACCAAGACACTTTTCAAAAAGCTGCCTTAGAGAATAATTACTCATCTTTCACTCCCCTGGGAAAAGTGTGAAAGTGGTATTATATTTCCTCATTATAAACAGTGCTAGCCAAGCTGTTTGTAGGTACAATTGCAAAGGGAAGTCATTCAGTCGTCTCATGGGAGAGTTCAAGTCTTGATCCAGAGGACATGCAAATCTCTGAAGAGCACGATGCATGGTTTGGTTTGCACTTCTCCGTGGACCAAAAAAAACCCTTGCATCCAACTTGCCACCGCACTATATGCTTCCTCGCTCACCTATACAGTGCAACTGCTCTTCTGAAGGTGTAAAATCCAGTACCCCTAGGACTGGATTGCATGACTGATTAACAAAAGAAGTGCTCTGATAGATCAGACCAAAGGCTATCTGGTTTAGCTTCTCTTCCCACTTTGGTGAAGCAGAAATCTCCGAGAAACCACCGGCAGGATATGAGGGCATTTGAACTTGAGGGATATGAGGGGATATGAACTTTCCACTCATGTTCCTTACTGATTGGCCTAGAGACTTCACCTGCATCTTGGAAGTAAAATATTACCATCCTGACTACTAGTTATGAATAGCCTTATTCTCCCAGTATCTGTCTAATCCTCTTTTAAAGCCATCCCACATGGTGGATGTCATCATGTCACATTGCATATTTCACAGATTAAGTATAACCATTATAAAGAAAAGTTTCCTTTTATCTGTCCTGAATCTCCTGAATGATCCTAGAAGTTCATTCAGGATCTCAGATTCCTCTTCTCACACTGCGTATATTTCTATACCCTTCAGCTATGGTCTTCTTTTTCACTTTTTTCCTAAGCTAAGAAACCCCTGATTTTGCAGTGTTTTTTCACAGGGGAATTATCCCAAAGTCCTTGTTGTGCCAACACTCTCATGTGCTTTTAGGTAGTGTAATGGTATGTGGGAAAGACCTTGCAAGACTGGGCAAAGAGATGCTGCCAAGGGAAGGGTCAGATAAGAGATAGCATGGCTGGCTGGGGAATTCTGGGAGTTGAAGTCCACCCATCTTAAAGTTGCTAAGGTTGAGAAACACTGCTTTATGATGTCAGGAATGGGATGGAGAAGCAACAGTTGGATCATTGACTCACTCCCCAACTGGGATAGGATCCTGATATAGAACCTATCCAGTCCCTTGCCTGGTTCATCAGGTGAGAAGAATAGCTGAGCAAAGATCACTCACTATCTAATCAAATCATCTTGTACTGTATGCTTTGGGAGGGAAAGTCAAGAAACAAACCATGAGTGTCAGATAATAGCCTAATCTTCCAGCAAGGTTATATTTTATTAAACTGTACACAGAGCCACAAGATTTTGACCTCGCTTCACTCAGTCATTGCCCAGGGAGTATTTTGCAATTAAGGAACAATAATTTGCCATTCTAGGTATATAAACAGACATTTGACTTTTGTTTTAATATCTATCATTCTATAGCAAAAAAACCAACAAAAAAAGGAAAGAATAACAAATAAAAATCCAGTGGTAATTTTAAACACATGCACCCTAAATATCTTGCAGGCAAGAATTAAGAAGAAATTAAGAATTAAGTAGTGATTTTAATGTTTTTGTACAAGTAAACTATCATTCATTTTATTTCCACAGTATGAAGGCGATATTCGAGTTCTGTATACCACCACCATATCTAGAGCACCATCCCCCAAGAAAAGAGGCTCCAAAGATTTGCAAGTCAAGCCAGGAGATACGGTTGAGGTTATTAAAAATGTGGATGATACTAAAGTCCTCTGTAGGAATGAAGAAGGAAAATGTAAGTACTAAAACACAAGAAAAATCATCTCCCGCTTCTGTTATGCAAGAATAGGAAGTTATGTAGAGCAGAATGGGCATTGTGGCCATCCAAATATCGTTGAACTCCAACTTCCATCAGCCCTAGTGCTTATGGCCAAACGTAAGAGATAATGGGGGTTATAATCTAATCACTTTTAAAGAACAATAAAAGTATAGAGGCTCCTTGTACCTTCAAGATCACTGTGGGCCAGACAGGCATTACTAGCAATGGCCCAAACGATTTTCAGATTAATTACAGAACATAATTATTCTGAGCACTGCTGAATGTTTTTTATTTATTTTTAATAGGTCCTTGCTAAGGTCCTATTGCTCTTTTACATTGAGACACACCTATTGATGGTTAAAATAATCTGCAGCAAAAAAAAAGAGAGAGAGAGAGAGAATGCATTGTGATTGTGGGGAAAGCAAGAGGCAGAGAATACTCATCTATAACTGGAGGGAAGGGCTGGGTTCATATATCACAGTAAGCCACAACTTGTTTAGCCAGGTCTTGTTAAATAAACTCCAGTTGGATAGTTTTATTCCAGCCATAAGCCAAGGTTTATAAACTGCAGTGGCTACATTGATCCAGTGCACAAAGCCAAGGCAAACACACCACATTATTCACTTAGCATGATTCATGAACTAAGACGTTGATGCATTTCCTAGCCACAAATTTGGGTCATCGTTAGGTTCTTGGGTGCCAGCACCAGCCTGAATATAATTCTGAATATTGTGCTGGCAGTAGTAGCTGTTTTGGGTTGGAAAAAGTAAATTTGCCCATGTAGATGCGTGAGCGTTCCTGTGAGCTGGAAGCCAGGGTCAGCAAAGCCAGTTTATAAGAGAAAGTGGGTTTATTTAAGGCAATTGTCACAGTGTGACTGATGGTACTTTTACAGCTGGGTGTGTGTGTGACTTTAAGCAGAACAATTGCTTCACAGAGACAGAGGCTTTTTTGTTTCTATTACTATGTAAAAGTAGAAGATTTACAGGGATTAGGGAAAAACAGAACTATTTACAGCAGTGTGTCCAAACTTCCCAGTACAAAGTTTCTTCCTCCCTCCAGCCTCTCCAAGACTCCAACTTTCCCTACCTCTTTCCCAGACCATCCTCTCCATTGCTTAGTTACTAACCCCCCCCCCCCCCGCTCAACTTTATCCTCCTCCCTCCTCTTCAGCTTTTTACTGAGAGAGAGAAAGGCTGATTTATTCTGGTGCATGCCTAAAGCCTTTATTTGTGCATGTTTGGACTCCAACAGCCTTCCCTCTACGTTGATGTTGAGTGATGCACCTCTGTCTAGGTCTTCTGCCCAGCTCTTCCTAATCTGGGGCTTCCTTGAGGTCTCCAGGTGTCCTTCTGCAGGCAGCCACCTCCTTGTATCCCCAACTGTCTTGGGTTCTGGGTGAAGCACATCCCTCTGTCTGGGTCTTCACTTCTCCTAGGGAAGCCTTCAGCCGATGTTTTCACCTCTCTTCTCTCTCTGGGGCCAGGAAATGGCAAATGCACAGTCCAGTGGCCCAGAACACTCCCAGCAATGTCCCTTTCCAGCCACCAGCTTCCCATCCAGTCTGTCCAAAGGCTCTCCATCTGTCTTGATGCCTCAAAACAGCACAGGTTCAGATGTGGTCCTGTCTGTCTGTCTGTCTGTCTGTCTGTCTGTCTGTCTGTCTGTCTGTCTGTCTGTCTCTCTGTGTGTGTCTCTCTCTCTCTCTCGCAACTGAGAAGGTTGGTTTTCCCTTCCAGGGCTTAAGACCCCAACACCTATATATGAGGCTTGACCAATGAGGATGCTGCCTCCATCTGCCCCACAATAGTCCTGGCTAGCAGCCAGGGCAGCCCATCTCCCCCATGACAGCACATGGGGAGCTGCACCTAAGGCCATAGCTGAGCTGCTCCTCCCCATTTTCTTCTCTTTCCTTCTGCTGACTCACATCAGCTCACCAGCAGCCAGCCTGGCCGAAAAAAAGCATATGCCACAGCAATATACAATAAGGGGAGAGTCAGTGAGCAAAAGGCTTCGTGTATGCAAGCTTTGGGAACAAAGGCAAAAGGAAGACCCTGAGATTGGCAGTCTCATAGACAAAAGAGTGGATAGAGTGAAAGACAGGGGTGAGTTAGGAGTGAGCCCCTAACTCTCTGTCTACACCCCAGTGCCCCATGTGGTTAGGAGAAACTGAATAGTCGGTGCCACTAAGTCACACACTTTCAATATTGTGCTGCTTAGTTAATATCAAGAACTGAAAAATCAATCAACATATTTCAGCAATGATAATGAATTTCACGTAGGGGCAGTCTCAAACCATCTGTCATGTTCTAGTGAAAGGAAAATAATAATGAGGCTGCAGAAATTTAGATGGATAAAGGTGGACTGAATGAATGTGGCCTCCAGGAGAAAACAAGACAGGTTTGGCTTCCAGTTGTCTGGAATTCCCTTATCCTTCATTCTAAGAGAGGAAAATGAAAGCTTGATATTGGATGCTACCATTGCACTGAAAGAAAACTTTACAAATACATCTTGTAGAAAACGGCCTAGGAATGATTTTTAAAATGTACTTATATAGAGACCTATCTCTATACAAGAACATCCTCACTGATATGATAGGTTATTTCTAGGTCATTTTTGCTAGGTCATTTCTCTATGAACCAATTATCAGTGACAAAGGGATAATAAAAGGGCAACTTTTCTAAATTTGGGGTTCTCCTGAACAAGTAGGTCATGATTCCAAAATTCCCAGCCTAGCATGACCTCCAGAAATCTGGGAGTTGCAGTCCTACCCACCTGGAGAGTCCAAAGTTGTCATGGACAGAAGGAATAACCTTGAGGAACAAGAGGAAGAGCCGCTATCTGACAATGGTCAGATAAAAGAAATCTGAGTCAGGTCAGAACTGTAACCTGAATAAGTGTCTCAGACAAGACCTCCCTAGTTCTTGGGAAGGGGAGGGAGGGAGGAAGAGCATTCAGACGTGCAAGATTCTGTTACCGTAACCTTATAAGAAAAGTAGTATTAGCATGCATGACTTTGGTTTCCTAGTCTGGTCTACCTTGAAGAGCTGACAAAGGTTTGGTGATGTGTTGGCTCCTTCATAAAGAGCTTTCCTTTCTACATCTTATCATCCTTCTGATGCACTGGGACTTCAGCTCCTAGAACCTCTTTCCAGCATGCCAAGAAATGCAGGAGTTGTAGTCCCAACATATTGGGAGGTTAGTTGGTTATGGAAGGGAAACTTTTCCTACCACATGTAATGTGGGCAAAATATAATTTTGTTTGAATAATTCTTGGAATCTATTAAGGAGCCTCTAGATGATGGTATTGTGGCCAATTGCCTTTATTCAGCATCCTGCTGAATGGAATGGTAATTCTAGCTTGCTTTTCTGAAGGCACCTGGTTCTCATGAATAAGTCTGCTTGTTACCCATCTCTTTCCCCAGGGAGGTATTATGGATTGGAATTATAGGAATGCAGACTGAGGCTTGTGTGACCTTTCAGTTTATTTCTCTACAAACCCCCAGGAACTGGCACTATTCCCTACAGCTCTGCTCCTCCTTTAAGTTCAAAACTCTTAACGGTCGGGGATACTCCTAAATCAGAGTGAGATTACATTATTTGCCTTCTGGAATCCAGAGATGTAGCCCATCGTAAATCATAAATGGAGCCTTCAAAGGACACCATTCATACCGTTACTTCAGTAAATAGGATTGCATGCAACATCCTAAAGCATAACTTTGCAATCTTTTTGGTTCTCAGAGAGATTTCTTTTTAATATTCCGTTCTATCTGAAGGGGTCCATTGTGTTCTATCCAATGTATCATTACTTGGTCTATCACATTAGAGCAGAGTCTGTGGCACAGGACTTGCATGAGGCTTGCCAGATTGTGGGAGCCATGTCAAGAGGCTCAGGTGTGGCCTCCTATGTCCCCCCACCACAGTTCTGTGACCCACTACCCGCCACCCATCTCTGCCTCCTCCTGCCACCTCTTCTGATGTGTGTTGTTCCTGCTTGAAGAAGACCGAAATGAATTATGTTACAGAGCGCCATAGATGTGCCGTACCAATCAGAGCCATGAAAAAGGAGGCTTGGTGGGATGGCAAAGTTAAGGAGGCTAAGGATGGGGGGAAGTACAAAAAAGAGAATAACTGTTGCAAAAAAAAAAAAAAAAAGTGTACGCTGTGTAGAGTGAGAAAAAGATAGCTGCAGTGAAGAGAGAGCAAGGAGTGGTTAAGATTAAAAAAACAAAGAAATGCAGAGCAATTTTGATGGAAACAAATCGCTTTGGAAGTGAGTGAAAAGGGTGAAGGAAGGAGCCCCTGGCAGAATGAATGGAATTAAAAATAAAAGTGGTAAAAAATTGGGGGTGCAAACTGAAGTGAGGTAATATTTGGAGGAGTACTTGAGAAAGCATATGGGAATAACAGTGATATGTCAGAGTCGATTTAAAACAAATATTATACATATTTCTGAGTAAAAACAGATGAAATGGAATCATAAATGATCTGTGAAATTGAAAAAATGGCATGGCTGATGTCACAGGAGAAATGTCAAAAGATGGATGTGGTTTGCTTATGGAGTGGTGGTGTGTTTTCTGTGTCTGATGACTGGGAGAATTACTGTTCAAAGGGGAAAGTAGTGAGAATGAATACAGGGGGATTTGTTTATTAAGAGTGGGAAGGTGTTTGGCAGAATACTGACTGGAAGGATATGAGCAGTGCAAATGAACAAGGTATGCCAGGCTGCAGTTCTGCAGACTGTTTTTTGTTTTTCAGCAAGTCATTGAGAAATATATCTGGGTATTTTTTTAAAGGGGAAAACTGAATGAATGATTTGCATATGTTGCACAAAGCCTGAGCAAGCAGATGAATGTTTATATCTTTCTGGGTGGTTTACTAAAAATAGAGAAATGGATGCAAATGTTGTGGTCTATTGTGAGGGGTCAGTTTGCCAAAAGAAAAAAAACTCCCCCCCCCAACTTTGTATAAAAGTGTGCTTCTGTATACACATTATTAGAAGGAAGTAACGGCTGGGTATCTCAGGAGAAACATAAAAGTAAGTTGAATGCAATGGGAATGGCTTATTTAAGATGCGTGAATGGTAATTCACCAAGTGATAGGATCAAGAAAGAATGGGTGATGAATCAAAGTTGATGCGCAATGTTTCAAAGGTAGATCCATCATAGATTTGCATCTGTAGCTAGTTGCAATGACTCCAAAATGACATGTGTGGTGATGTCCTCATGCAAACACTGTCCTTGCATACTTGCATCCCAATGTCTGACTCAGATATGTAAATTGCAGTATTTGTGTAATATAATGCACTTGTTGTCATTGGTTCTCTCCTTCTGAAATAAATGCTCATGCAACAGGAATTATGCTATTCTTAGATTAACTTTATTTCTTTTCCTAATGATCTACAACAGCCTCCTCATCCTGAACATTCTTGAGATGTGTGGACTTTGGCAACAGTGCCTTACTGGCTGGGGGCTTATGGGAGCTGAATTCCATACATCTAGAGAACACCAGGGTTGGGAAAAGCTGAATTATGATATGGGATTTACTGTTTTCACAGCAGCTGCACAGAAGGTTGACATTTTCAGGCTATCCATCAACATCTTTTTCCTGATTACTGTACTCACAATCACTTCAAACCCCAGCAGCATTTATATGAAATTAAGTTTCTTTCTTCCCAGTATTCAATACATCACACTTGCATTTATTATTTAACACCCACTGCTTCTGTTTGGAAAGATTCCTTTGAAGCTATATTTTGCTGCTATTTCTTAGCGGCAAATAACGTGATACCATCAGCAAATGTTGCCACATCAATGATGTTCTAATCTGTTATTCTAAGCTAAGAGAAGTTTCACCTGCTAAAATGTCCACCTCTGTGTAAGTTTTGGAAAAGTAATCTGTTGCATCAACCAGTTACGTACATTAACCACTTTCTTTCAGGTTTTATTCTGTATTACTGTAAGAAACAGCCACATCTGATAGTTAATGTGGGAAGAAGTATATTATGAAGGAAGGAGCCTGCAGGCAGTGGATGGTAGGGGGAGGAACTCCTATATTTACTGGTATTGTAGCTGGTGTTGTGCTGACATAGAAGATGGCAGATGGTTGATGACCCAATTATCTCTCAAGCGTAAGGAGATCATTGGCAGAGTGCATATGAGCCCTTCAAAGTAGGTCAGATCAGGAAACACACTCCATAAGACACACTGGAATTCTTACTTTATTGATATAGTATCAATTATAGCAACAGTTATAGTAACAGAATCAAAAGCCTGATGTCTTCCCTCCTCCTCTCTCATATAAAAGAAAATTAAGGTGGAGCTAGTTTAAGTTTCTTTTTAACGTTGTCTTCTTTTCCTGTACTTAAATCATATTTTGCAAACTGTCATATTCCTTCTCCATGATCATCTCTGGGGTTCTCTGCAAGTGCCACATTGATGCCAAATTCTCCACTCCAGTAGGGGTAGAGTGGCAATGGCCATGACTGATTAATCCTTGGAAAAGGAAAAAAAAAATGATACAGTTCAATTAAATGAGGTTGTTATCTACCAGTTCTTTTTGTTGTTGTTGTTACAGGGAATACTATGCAGTAGGAAGTAGGAATACTATGCAGTAGGAAGGTGAAAATTTATTCTGTTATTCCATAGAAGTTATGAATGATGGCACGAATGATGCAGAAATGAATAGCCTAGGGAAAAAATTGTGTTCTTTAACCTAATCTTAACACATATGTATAACTGTCTCTGTGTGTATGTATGTTCACATGCATACATATTTCTGTATTCCTTTTAAAAGTCAGCAAAGAGATTTTCCAAGGTAACAAGCATTAAACCAACAAAGAACAAATTCTTTTAGAGGTCATATATACTTTCTCTGAAAAAAGTCTACAAACCCCCAAAACGTTCATTAAACTTTTTTCAATAAATATACAATCTATAAATAATCTTACTGTACAATCCTATACATGTTTACTCAGAAGTAAGCCCCAATGACTTGTGAATATTAGTTACTTAAAAGGTAAAGATTCACTGATATTGAAGTCAACTCCTGGTGACTATGTGGATCCTTCCATTATGTCATCTCTGATATGGGGTAAACTTATAAACCGATTTTTTAAAATAAATAAATAAAAATTATGACTCCGCACAGCAAAAATTATTTGGTTTTGGATCAAATCAGATTTTTACATCTTGGGGTTTTAAAAAACTGCTTTAAAATGCTGGTACCCTTGGCCACACTGGCAGGGGATGATGGTTCCTATAGACCAGTGTTTTTCAAACCTGTCAACTTTAAGATGGGTTGACTTCAACTCCCAGAATTCTGGCTGGGGAATTCTGGGAGTCCACCCATCTTAAAAGTTGACAAATTTGAAAAACACCGCTATAGACTACTGTTTCCAAAGATACTGGGCTAGGAAAAGCTACCGACCTTTCTTTGGCTTCCTGGAATTGAATCAACTGGATATGAACAGAAACTCTATAAAATCCCTGAAGACATTCTTCTGATAATAAAACATAATTGGCTCTCTGTAGGGAAAAAAAACAACAACAACAAGAATACCCCATCTTCTCTTAAAAACAATGATCATCTGCCTTGTCAGCTTCTAGGTGAAACTTGCTGCAGTGAACCAGTTCATTATTTCTCTCTGATTTTATCCCTGTTATGTCTACAGCAGAGGGCAGCAGTTAGCCAACCTTGTCTAAATTCAGAAAAAACAAGGAAAATCCTTATTGACTTATTTTGCACCTTTATTTTGCACAACTCTAGGCAGCATACCTAATGCTCCCTCCTCTTATTTTCCCCACACCAACCACCCTGATCCTACGGCTGAAAGCTAGACTGTGTAAAAATCCCTATTTTGTATTGTTGCCAAGAAAACTACATGGACAGATCTAAGTAATCCGCAGAAGCCCAGTTCAACTCAAGGGAGTTTTTAACTTATTCATGCTTTGGTTCTACCTGGATTAGATTCTGGAATACAGTTGACATGTGGAGGCCTTTGAAGATGGTCCTGCAGTTGATACCGAGTGTAACAGGCCAGATATTGATGAAGTCTAAACCTCTGGAGCATATTACATTGATCCTGCATCATCTGCATGGACTGCCTACTTGCTCCCAAGCCTTATTCATTAGCATTCATCTATAAGACTTGGAGCTATTGAGGGCACAATTCTTTGGCTGATTCACTCAAGCCCAAATGTGGTTTGCTTGTTGGTACTTACTGTGTTGTGTAAAATCATTCCCTGTGGCTTATTCAACAAGCTGTAATTAAACAAATCATGGCTTAGGGTGCTGTGGGAGCACCAATCTTAAAATATTATCTATGCCTGTACAACCAGCCAAAGCACTGATATCAGCTATGGAGGTATTGCTTGGATGGCTTACATCAGCCGGTGTGCGAGAGAAACCAGACTTCTTCAGTGGTGGCCACATTTATGAGACCCTCTCCTTCCAAAGACACATTCAGCTCCCTGTTAACGTTTAGGCAGGCCCTAATAACATATTTATTTTAGCATCTTTTAGAGAGCATTTATTCTTAGTGGCCCAAGTTTTATGTATTGACTGACTGGAATTGAATGATTTATTTCAGAGGATGGGATTGAAGCTAAAACAAGAGCGACTTTCAAACTAGGGAGTTTCCACTTGCAGCTGAAATCTTTCTTGCTCCATTGCTATCTTACTTATATAGTTTATATATCATTTATAATTTATATAAATTATAAATATATATATACATATATATATATATATTTATAATAATAAATATATTATACATTATATTTATATTTATATTATTATATAGTTGAATATCAATATTCAACTCCAACTATTGCTCAGGTTGTTGTCATGGACAGCTAGTGATGTGTTAGCAGTTGACCCCCAAAATAAATGTACATCCTCCTTTTACAGTCAGACATTCATAGAATATGGTTCTATCTATCTATCTATCTATCTATCTATCTATCTATCTATCTATCTATCTATCTATCATATTTATATAGCTGCCTATCTCATACAAGGTGGATTCTAAGACCAGTGTGGCAGGACGTAAGAGACGTTATTCATGAAAACTTCAAATGTCACACACATTCCAGTGAACTTTTCTTTTGGATTAACAGTATCAGAAATTCACTACTTTCTACTGCTCCACAAACATAGATTGTCTTGTGTCACTTTAAAGCCTAACACATTTTATTTTATTATCACTTAGATGTGTGTGCATTACAGTTTTGTTGGATGTGTGGCATTTGGTCTTGACAGAGAAACATTTTATGTGTATAGTTTTTTGACATCAAGGAAAAGAAGAGTCAAGATATAATAATGAGAAGATGGGTCAGGGACAGAATTATTCTGGGGACAGTATTTATATATAGTATTTATATAGAGACTAACAATAAAAATTCTTGTTTCTGATAGGTTAGCCAAGTCCAACGAACTAATATGTAATTTCTATATCAAAGTAGAATAAATAAATCATCGTGTGAGCTTCTTGCTTTGAGAAAGTAGATTTATTGTTGCAAAATGGGATGGATATATGATTAGCTCAGCTGAAATTTATTAGAAAATTCAACACTATTTCCCATGGATCAAATCTACCATAACTTCCTATGAAACAACACAAATTAGCAATGTGTTTACTGCAAAAATATCAGTGCCACACCTAGCTGCTCTTTGAGACAATCCACCCCTCACCTTTCCCTTCACCTTTTCCCTTATCCCTTCCTCTCTCCTCTCTCCCCAGTAATATAAAACTAGTTTCTTTTTCAGTATGAAAGTTGATTTTTTCTAAAGCTTTTGCTTATGGCAAGGATTATTTTTAGATGAGAGAAGAAAGAAGATTAGAATACACTAGATATGAGCTCATTTCCCCATGAGAGTCATAATGAATTTGCAATCCTTCATTTAAGGGGAAGTCTTTCTGCCTTGAAATGAATGGCAGGAACTCCGATTTCAAAAGCCAAGGAGGGAACTGTGTTATCAAGTTTGGAATGTTTGCCTTGCAGTTTTTAATCTAACTGCTAGGAAGGGAAGTGCTCTTAATTACTCCTGGGGTTTTTTTTTCATATGAGAAACTGACTCAGCAAGGGCACATCAAGAAAGCACAATTGATTGGTTAACTATGTACCATCGAGATGTTTTTGACTCCTAGTGACCACATAGACAGCTTTTCTCCATGATGATCTGTCCCTAACCTGGTCCTTCAGCTCTTCCACTGGTGCACTCATCTCTACTTAATTGAGTCCATCCACGTTGCTGCTGGTCATCCTCTTCTTCTCTTTCCTTCCACCTTCCGCAGCACTAAAGCCTTCTCCAGAGAGCTAGGTCTTTGGATAATGTGTCTGAAGTATGATAATTTGAGCCTGGTCATTTATGTCTCGAGTGAGAATTCTAGGTTGATTTGTTCGATGATCCACTTCTTTGTTTTCTTGGCTGACCACAGTATTCTCAGGTGTCTTCTCCAACACCAAAATTCAAAAGCATCAATACCGTTTCTATCCTACTTCTTCAAACTCCACTTTCACTTCCGTAGCCTGTCACAGGGAATACCATGGCTAGCATGATTCTGATCTTTGTAGGTATAGACACATCATGGTATCTGAATATCTTTTCCAAGGCCTTCGTGGCTGCTCTGCCAAGTGCTGGTCTGCGGCGTATTTCTTGACTGCTGGTTCCTCTACTGTTGATGGTTGATCCTAAAAGGCAGAAGCTACCGGGATAGAGGCAGAGGAACTAGAGATCAAATTGCCAACATTCGCTGGATCATGGAGAAAGCACGAGAGTTCCAGAAAAATATCTACTTCTGCTTCATTGACTATGCAAAAGCCTTTGATTGTGTGGATCACAACAAACTGTGGCAAATTCTTAAAGAGATGGGAGTACCAGACCACCTTACCTGTCTCCTGAGAAATCTGTATGCAGGCCAAGAAGCAACAGTTAGAACCGGTCATGGAACAACTGATTGGTTCAAAATAGGGAAAGGAGTACGACAAGGCTGTATACTGTCACCCTGCTTATTTAACCTATATGCAGAGTACATCATGAGAAATGCCAGGCTGGAAGAATCACAAGCCGGAATTAAGATTGCAGGAAGAATCATCAACAACCTCAGATATGCAGACGATACCACCCTAATGGCAGAAAGTGAAGAAGAACTAAAGAGTCTCTTGATGAGGGTGAAAGAGGAGAGTGCAAAAGCTGGCTTGAAACTCAACATTAAAAAAACTAAGATCATGGCATCTGGACCCATCAATTCCTGGCAAATAGAAGGAGTAGAAATGGAAGCAGTAACAGACTTCATTTATTTGGGCTCCAAGATCACCGCAGATGGAGACTGCAGCCATGAAATTAAAAGACGCTTGCTCCTTGGGAGGAAAGCTATGGCAAGCCTAGATAGCATATTAAAAAGCAGAGACGTCACCTTGCTGACAAAGATCCGCATAGTCAAAGCTATGGTTTTTCCAGTAGTAATGTATGGCTGTGAGAGCTGGACCATAAAGAAGGCTGAGTGCTGAAGAATTGATGCCTTTGAACTGTGGTGCTGGAGAAGACTCTTAAGAGTCCCCTGGACTGCTAGAAGATCAAACCAGTCAGTCTTAAAGGAAATCAACCCTGATTGCTCATTGGAAGGATTGATAATGAAGCTCAAGCTCAGATACTTTGGCCACCTAATGCGAAGAGAGGACTCTTTGGAAAAGACCCTGATGCTGGGAAAGATTGAAGGCAAAAGGAGAAGAGGACGGCAGAGGATGAGATGGTTAGATAGCATCACTGAAGCAATGAGCATGAAACTGAGCAAACTCAGGGAGGCAGTGAAGGACAGGAAGGCCTGGCGCAATATGGTTCATGGGGTCGAAGAGTCGGACACGACTTAACGACTAAACAACAAACAACCGGGATAGAAAATAAGCCCAATGCCATCTTTTTAAACACCAGTTTGAACATTTTGGAGAAAAAAGGCTGCTCCCAAGATCTTTTAGAGAAGGTGAACAAGATTTTGTTGTTTGCACTATAGTGCTGGCAAAGGGGCAGAATTCCATCTTCATGATGCAATCTTCTTGTCAGAAGGCAGCGCACTTTTGCAATGTGCAGATTATGTATATACCCCAATACACAGGTACTTCCACGCAGCAGTCTCCTCCTCTGCAGGGTTTCTGACACCATATATTTTCCTTTCTGTTTTCTTGGGCTGAGAGGATGAGAAAGAGAGAGGAAGGGGGTGCATGGGGGGGGGGTGACAGCCAATGCACCCTGCCCTTCCTTCCTGGCTGTAAGGCTTTCATCATGAGAGGCAAACAACCCCTGGTGATTAGATGGATCAGCAAAGCTGTCGTTTTGTGACATGAGCAGGGGCAGAAAAGTGCTGTGATACCTCGGCTTTGGTGGCTGGGGGTGGGGAGGTGGGGGGGGAATTGCAGGTGTTTATTTATTTATTTATCAAATATATATGGCTGCCCATCTCACCAAAAGGGACTCTGGGCGGAGTACAACAATTAAGTAAAACAATAAATATATAAAAACAACCATTACTAAACATATAAAACAATCAAAATACAAACCACCAGGCACAGGAGACAGTAAATATTAACCACAGTGATGCAGCCATCTTAGAATGTCACCGGTCCCCTGGGACCCCCAGGGCTGAGGACATAGCCAGGTCTTGAGGGGCTTCTGGAACATTAACAGGGATGGAGATAACCTCACTTTGGGCAGGGGGGAGAAGGTGAGTGCAACAGCAGAGAAGGCCCTCCTCCTAGGACTCACCAAGTGTAAGTCCTTAACACACCAGACCTGAAGCATGACTTCTCTGTCAGATCTAATGGGATGGGCTGATGTGATCAGGGAGAGGCGGTCCCTCAGACAGCCTGGTCCCATGCCATGAAAGGCTTTAAAGGTTAAAACCAGCATTGAATTGGACCCAGGAGCAAAATGGCAACCAATACAGCTTGTGGAGCAGAGGTGTGACATGTGCTGTTCTGGAGGCACACATAACTGCCCGCACTGCTATATTCTGTGCCAGCTGAAGCTTCCAGATACTTTGTATTGTCGAAGGCTTTCACGGCCAGCATACGATGGCTGGTGTGGGTCTTCTGGGCTGTGTGGCCGTGTTCTGGAAGTTTTGTTTCCTAACGTTTCGCCAGCACCTGTAACCAGCATCTTCAGAGTGCAGGAGCACAGACAGGAGCAGTTCTCTCCTGTCTGTGCTCCTGGGCACAGAGAGAACTGCTCCTGTCTGTGCTCCTGCACTCTGAAGATGCCGGTCACAGGTGCTGGCGAAACGTTAGGAAACAAAACTTCCAGAACACAGCCACACAGCCCGGAAGACCCACACCAGCCTTCCAGATACTTGTTGGGAAATGGGATGAAGCAAGAATTCATGCCCCTGAGCCATCATGTACCTTGCAGTTCCAGTGGAAATGTCACAAATATGATCTCATAATGTTGTCCCTGTTTGACAGTGTCAGCCCTTCGAGGTAATCCAGATAAGAAGAGCAAATCATGAGTACTAACACTACCTTTATTGTAAGGTTACAGTAACAGAATCTTGCAAGTCTGCAAGTATTCCTCCCCTCCTATACATTTACTCTCCAGAAAACTAGGGAGGATCCCTTCTGAAACACTTCCCATATCCCTTTTCCTTCTGTGGGCTGAGATACCTTTGCATGATGCTTGTCTAGACTGCAGCTCTTCCTCCTGTTTCCCAAGGTCATTCCCACATACCGTTATAGGCTTCATCTCCTGGCTAGGAGGTATCCTAGCAGGTCTTCCAAGGAGAAGAGAGTTGTGCCATGTGTTTAATTCCCAACCATAGGAACCACAATGCAGATAGCTACACAAAGGAAGGATAAGGAAGGATAAGGAAGGTGTGGCACAGAGGGGTGTGTGTGTTTGTTTTGCTGCAGGACCTGTGACAACCAACTTGGGTTGGGACAGTGATTTTCACTCCTTCTCAGAGTTCTGTGACTGGCCAAAATGGATGTTTTCAGGTTATCTTCAAACTGGTTTTGCAGAACTGGGAAATGGAAGCATTGATGGAATTGAAGCATGCTTGGTGATTAGCAGCTCGTCTCTTGATCACTGAGTTTGGTTTCGGTCCAATACAAAAATAGAGCAAGTGATGTGAGAAAAAAAAAACTTTTGTCTGATTTTTATACATGGCTGTAAAATAGAAAAAAATAACGTACTATAATGTGTGAACTTAACTGATTGTTATCCAATGGATGGACAATTTGTGCATCTCACAGATAGTCTTCATTCCAGCAAAATGCCACTACATCTCACATCGTCAAGATGGAACTGAAAGATAACAAACAGTATTTTTGTATTAGAATTTTCTTCTGTCTAGATTCTCTTAGCTGAGATGTCAGCTTAAGTTGAAAATAACTATGTACATATGATTTAATTTTACAGATGGCTACGTCCAAAGAAGCTGCATAGCGCCTGAGTAAGTTCAAGAGTTTCATAGTAAACCTCTCTCTCTCTCTCTCTAAGTTAAAGGATAGTTTAAAAATGGTTTATATTTTGGGGGTTAGTAAAAAATGTTTTATATACAAATGCTGACAAATAGTTGCTTTTAAAAACAACAGAGAAACCAAAGTGTTTTGAAGAATCTGAAGCCAAATTTTTTTTCCTGTTGACTTTTGATAAGGATAATTATTTTTCATCCTAAGTTTATATTTTAAAGATTGTTTAAAAAATAAAGTCACTTCATGGAAGCATCTGTGGGATTTTCATAGCAGCAACACAGAAGGGCTTTGCCACTATCTTCTCCAGAATGTTTTTCCAAATTTCCAGTACATTTTCCAGTTCTTTCTTGGTGGTCCCCTATCCAAATGCAAATGAGTCCTAACAACCTGCCAATGGAGGAAGAGGCTGAGTCTCTTCTGACATCACAATCATTCCATGCACTGAAAAAAGGACAGTTCCTTTGTCAGTGAGAGATAATTCTACGTTTTTATATACACAGAGAGAGACACACATTTCTCCCTGGGCTAAAAAAGCCTAGGCAGGAAAGTCTTTTTAAGGAATCCCATCTCTCTCTCTTTCTCTCTCCCTCCCCCCCCCCCCCCAATTTCGATGCCACCCAATTCCTCAACAGCTCTGAGTGGTTTAAATTAATAAATAAATACATAAAAAGCACACCCAACCAGAAGGCTAACTCAGTATCACAAAAAAACCAAAAAAATAGGGGCTCCACAACCATCTTATCCCAAGGCTTGGGGAAACAACAGGGTTTTTAATAGTTTTTGGAAAGTCAGTTAGGTAGGAGCAGTACAGATTTTGGGGGAGATGTTATTCCAGAGTGCAGGCAGTGCCACAGAGAAGCCACACTTCATGAATCCTGATAGATGACATTGTTTAATGAAAGGGGCCAGAAAGTGATCACTATATACTATATATATGCAAACACTGTATTTGGTAGCTTTGAAGAACCCATGTTCACCCACCTGGATCTGCAGGTAAGATGGGGCAATCTGGGCTAAATTGTGGAGAGGAACTGTCACAGCTCGATGGATCAATGGTGTGGCTCAGTATAATGCTTCTTCTTGATTCCTAATGTATACAAAAGCAACTAAATTCATTTTTTCCTCTTTCTAAATTTACAGAGATGAAGAAATATATGATGATATTGCAGATGGTATGTTATATAAGTAAAATGGAATTCTGACGATTAAGTATGAAGCCAACTGAAATATTTTTCTATTGGTTTGTTTTTAATTATACGGATAGGAGGTTTTTATCCAAAACTGACTTTTTAATTTTTCCCTCTTTCCTAGACTGCTTATATGACAATGATTAGCTCCAGGCCTCATCTCGGCACAATCTTCACCTTCTCTGATTGGTGGATGCAAGAGAGAAAGTCATTACTCACATTCAGGATTTATGTGTATGTACAAAAGACTTGGTTAAGCTATTCCACCAGTTTCTGGACTGTGAAGCAGGTTTTATCACAGAAGTATGATAACATTACACAAATATGCTCTTGATTGCAACCATCAGCTAAATCTTCAGATCAGGACATTGTTATATCATTGGGGGAAAACATGCCAGGTTTCTTTTGCAAATCCCACCAACACAATCCAGAATATTCTCTTTACAATGCTAGAGATAATATCAGCAACCTTTATTTGCCCCTTCTCGTATTCATATAATGGGCTGTGGAAATGTCCCAGCGTGCCCACAGACATGGTCCCTCTACTTCATCTGTTCTACGTTATTTTTATCTACCTTTCAGTACACAAAATCATAGAGTTGGAAGCAGTCATCTAGTCCAACTTGCGACTGAACTCACTATGAAGTCTGTCCTAATATTCAGGCAGAATCTGCCTTCCTATGACTCAAAAATGGACAGCCAATATCCTGCAGTTACACCTCTGAAATTCAGTGGGGAAATGGTTGAATTTCAGCAGCAAGGTTTCAACTTGTTTTTCACATTTGGGATGGTTTTAAGAGTGTAAATGAAAGGGGGTTATCTCCAGGAGGTCTCTTCTTCCCATCTCCACCTTTAAAACCCACCAAAAAGCTGAAGAATGAGCCATGCCTACTGTGGATCTTTGGAAAATTGAGGTGTGGCCATTCATTCTTCAAACATTGTTCATCTCTGTCTGTAAGTTAAGGTTATTACTCCATTGTTCACTGGGATGGTAGAGAACAGAACGTGACTTTCTTCAGCTCAACATCCCTTCCAGTATTTGAAGTAGTATCATTTCCCCCCAGTTCTCTCACAGTCTCTCAGAACTACAAAATCCCTTCAAAATGCTTGTTGTCCTTTTGTACCTATCTGGGTTTCTCTGAATCTTTCTTAAAAAGTGGTTCTCAGAACTGGACAGAATGCACAAAGTTTGGTCTGACCAATGCAGAATATAATGAAACAGTTCCTGCCTTTTGGACAGTCTACTTCTATATATGTGGCCTAACATTACATTTTTCTTAGCAGATTCCAAGATTATTTTTATACATACTCATAGAAAACCAATTATTCCCCATTCTATACTTATGCACTTGATTTTTTTTCCCAAGTAAAGAGTTTTGTACTTATCTCAATTAAATGTCATTCTTTTTTCTTTCAATTTACATCCTGCCCTGAATTATAAAACAGGATGCATTAATTAGCAATTTTGTTTGCAAACAGCAGATAACATGTTACCTCACCAAGGAACTGATAGTATAATAGCTTTAGTTATAGATATCTGGTATAAGCTAGGACTATACATGTTGTACTGTCATTGTACAAATGTCAGTAATTGTGTATTATGCGTCATTTACATTGTATAACTGAGGCAAGTGACATCATTTATGTCACTTGTCTTGTGTAATGTCATTTCTTGTGCTGTCATTTGTGATATGATGTGACCTCACTTGCCCTCCATGGATGCCTATGGCTTCACTTCAAATGCAGTCATCATAGTGATCCTGAGAAAAGATGTAGCTCCTTTAATGAGCTTTTGGCCAGTCTTGCATTCTTGTTCCTGTGTACACTCCCAAAGAACTTTTTGGAACTGAAACTTCATCATTGCACACATATACATACATGGGTAGATTACTAATTTTCTAAAAATAGAAATAGTAAATAATAATAATAAGAAAACTGAAGGAATCAAGATGCCCAATGGAAATAACATCAAGAGTCTGGATGAAGATCACTACAAATACCTGGGCATCCTTCAGGCTGACAACATCAAGCACACTGAAGTCAAGAAGAAAGTTAGCAGTGAATACATCAGAAGAATGAAGAAGGTCTTAAACTCCAAACTCAGTAGCAGAAATACCAGTGGAAACCCCTGGGCAATTCCAGTCATTAGATACACAGCTGGAATAGTGGACTGGACTCAAACTCAACTAAAAGCCCTGGATAGGAAGAACAGAAAAATAATGACAATGAATAATGCCCTTTATCCATGTAGCGACGTAGACAGGCTCTATTTACCAAGGAGCATAGGTGGGAGTGGAATGTTGCAAGTACACCAGACAGTTGAAGAAAAAGGAGCACTGGAAGAATATCTGAAAAACAGTGAAGAAGATGCACTGAAACTAATACATCATGAAGGCTTACCGAATACCAAAGAAACCAAACTGGCCTATAAGAAAGACCAAATGAAGAATAGAAAACAGGCATGGCAAGGCAAAATATTGCATGGCCAGTACACATACACACACACGCACACACACACACACACACACACTAGCAGGCAAAGCAGATAACAAGACCTGGCAATGGCTAAGAGCAGGAAAGTTGAAGAAAGAGACAGAGGGGGTAATTCTGGCTGCACAAGACCAAGCCTTAAGAACAAATGCATACAAAGCCAGAATTGAGAAGACAGCAACAGACAGCAAATGCTACCTCTTCAGAGCAGTTGAAGAAACAGTGGGCCACCTAGTCAGCTGCTGCAGGCAGATTGCACAGACTGATTACAAACAACAGCATGACAAAGTAGCAACAATGGTGCATTGGAATATCTGCAAGAAATACCATTTGCCTGCAATTAAGACCTGGTGGGACCACAAAACAGACAAAATAATAGAAAATGAAGAAGCTAAAGTGCTCTGGGACTTTAGAATTCAGATAGACAAGCACCTGCCACACAACACCCCAGACTTAACAATTCTTGATAGGAAAGACAAAAAAGTCTGGATAGTGGACATTGCAATACCTGGAGAAACCAGAATAGAAGAGAAAGAACTGGAGAAAATCACAAAATACAAAGACCTGAAAATAGAAGTAGAACAACTATGGCAAAAGAAAGCAAAGATAGTACCAATAGTTATAGGCACCTTGGGTGCAATCCCAAAACATCTGAAGCACCACTTGAACACCATCAGCATTGACAAAATCACCATCAGTCAGTTGCAAAAGGCAGCTGTACTTGGAACAGCTTCCATCCTGCGACGATCCCTTTAACACCACCCAACAACAACTTCTGCCTATCCCAGGTCCTTGGGAAGGACTCGATACGTGGATGCCAAATCCGGTCTAAACATCTGGCTGACTCCAACCATAACAAGCAACTTCTATTAGATAAGGAAAATGTGAATGAAATAGCCTTGGCCATTTTTGTTTTGTATGTCTTGCCTGCAAGGGCATTGAATACATGCATGTTAACATGTAAGAAAATAATCTGAGAAGTAATACAGGATCCAACTAGACATTTACCTAGTTCCGCAGTGATCAAGCTGATGTCTATCAGGAGCATTCCAGCAAGATATCAGGGCCTTAGAAACCTGTTCGTGTTCTTCAGGAATTAGTACGAAGAGGCAATCTGCCTCTGACCTAGGAGGTAGGCTCATCATGATTAGTTGTTAATGATATTTTTAAGCTCCCCGTTTTTTCCTAATCCTTTTTCAAACCAAGTTTATGGTGATTACTACCTTTTGTGGTAACAATTCCCCACCTTACTTTTTGTTTTTAAAGAAGAAAATTGCTATCACAAAAAGTAATAATTTTTTAAAAAAATGTTTTTATCCCTTCTGAATTTCCTGACTTTTCAGATATATTTGGGGTCCTTCTCTATCATGTCACCTTTTTCTTCTCAGCCCCAAATCCTCAAACATAATATTTTCTTGGGGAAAAAAGATACTCTGACCTTTTGATCATTTTAGCTGCCCTTTTGTGGGCCTTTTCCGGTTGTACAATAACATTTTAAAGATGTAACCAGAACTATGCGTAGTATTCTAAAAGAGTTCACACCACAGATTTGTTTAAAGGCGTTATCATATTGGCCATGCATTTTACTTCATCTTTCTTAATGGCCCCAAACATGGAACTGGCCTTTTTCACAGCAGCTGTACAAACCAGCCAATCATATTTTAATCTAGCATTCAATATGTTGTGGAACCTTAAATTAAGTAAACCACGGTTCAGTTAATCATAGGAAAGTCTGATCTGTAACTATGACTACTGCCTTCACTTATCTACCAAACCTCCCTCTTACTACAATGGTAGGTAATTTGTAGCCTTGCTAATGTTGCTGAGTAATATAGCAGCTCTAGCCATCATGGCGTCAGTGTGGGATACTATGAGTTGTACTTCAGCTACATCTTGAGGACTACAGGTTCTCTTTCTCAATCTTACTTGGCCAGTCGTATCAGTATATATGTATATAATTCTAATAAATAGCTACCCTCTTCTTCCCCTGCCACTAAGGGAATTGTGCACTTCTAGGGCACTTTCATATCACTTCAGGACCAGCTCCAGACCAATCTGGTTTCACACCATCATCTAGTTTTGGGAAATGAGTCAAGATATTTCTGATTCTGCTCTGCTTTTCTTAAAATTATTGAAAAAAATGGTATTCTCCTTCAAACTGCCAATCATAACTATTCCTCTACCGTACCGCTGCAGAAGTTCAGCATCCTGTTCCTGGAACTAGTCTATTCCTTTATGTTTAAAACATTTTTTACAAGTTATCTGCTTGACTCCTCCAGTCCAGCTACTACTGGGGAAAGCACCCAACCGCAAAATTGCCAGCATTACTATCATTGCACCTTCACACCCCACAGGTGTTTTTAAATGTAATAAAGGAATGGCAGTAAAATACCTGGGAACCCCTGGGAGAGGTTTGGTGCTTTTGTTTATATTTTTTATAATCAACAACAGCCAGAAAAATGGACATAAATATATGTACTGAAGAACATGGATAGGGGAGAGTGTATTTTAATGTGAAGCTGAGGTGCAAAGGATATCTGTAACTCTGTGACCGGACAGCTGAGAAAATGGGGTGCTTGTTGATGATATCCTTTGCACCCTCCAATACTCTTGGTAAGCAGGAAGAAAAGAGGTCAGCACTACAGTAATTGGCTCATGGTGTTTTTATGTGTTCTCTACATTCTGGGGTCAACAGAAGTGAAGATGACTGCAGGTTGGATTCAAAGTGATTTCTAAGGGACTTTGGGTTGGAAATAGTTGTAGCACAGAAGTGCCTTGTGCAAGCTATTTTTTTCCTTCCACAAACTCTCTCTCTCACACACACACACACACCCAGACACACAGACTTTTACACTTTCTACCTATTTTTCTAAAAGAGATGGTGTAAGAACTAGCCAGTAGATTCTTAGATCCTTAGATTCCCTTTAAAAGATGGCCATAAATATGTACCATTTCCTAGACTTGTGTACAAATACCAAATCTTGAATAAACATTTAGTTAGAATATTACGAATTTCACTTTCGAGTTCATAATGACACATTTATAACCTTGTAATTTGTTTGTTGAGAGTTTTGCCTCTCGTCAATACTCTTCACTTTGTTTTCTCACTCTCTTCCTAAAAATAGAAGTTCAGGCCCAACATCTTCTGCAATAAAAAATTAAGTGAGCTTCTCTTCAACCTCATTTTCCTCCTCCTCTAATTTTCTTATCATCTAACTACCTAACCACTTTGTAAGTTGCTTGTTTCTGATCTATTTAAATAAAGTTCTTAGTATTACTGGCAACATGCATCTTACCTCCTTTGGTTCCTCCTCATTTTCAGTTGGACAAGACTTCTATTTTTTTGAATGGGCAAAACGGAGACACATTTTCTGAGAGCAGAAAGGCTGCAGAATATAGGGACTGAAACCAACCACATTTCAGATGTCCTGTCAGACCATTCCAGGTGGCCCTTGTTTCAGCAAAACAAAACCCAGTAGAATTTTTCTTGTTCTGGGGTTTAAGCTGAAGCAAAAGGGATCCCCGAGTCCTTTTATGGAGTAAGACAAGGCTGGCATGTCTTACCAGTCAGCCCCTCTTTCCCTTCAGCGGCTCCCAGCATGGCAGACTGTAAAGAATGAAGTTGGCAAGGCAGGAACTAGCACAGAGAGAACCCTTGTGACACCACTGAGCAGGTGCTTCCCAATCTCAGGGCCATGAAGAAAACAGCCAAAATTCCCTAGACTTGAAATGGAGGCCTAGAATTAAGATAGAGCTTTCATTTCTCTGTACTGCAGTAGGCGGATTCTCTGGGCTTATATGGATTCATTCTTATTTGCAATAAAGCCACGCCATGTTGGGAGCTTCTGCTCTAAGCAAATTCCTGAATGTGGAGTTCAGGGTCTGGAGAGCTGAGATTCATTGGTGCGTCTGGCATGAAGACTGACATCTCACTCACCCATCCACCCTCAAACTTTCCAGCATCTAACTTCTTTCCTTCCCTCCACTCCCACTGCCAATGTCCCAAAACAGTACATCCCTCTGGCCTGCCACCTTCCCAATATAGGGACATGTTATCCATACACAGAACAGAACAGCCCCATTTCAGTCTCAACACAGCCCATCTGAAACTAGTTATTCTATTCATTGAACAGTCCATGCCCCAATCATTTTGTGTATACCTAAAAGTGACTGTTTCTGATAAATATAGATTATAACATATCCAAATAATTATATGAAGACTGCAGTAACATTCCTCCTCTTTCCATTTCATCTCTCTACCCAACCACCCAGGTTAAGGAAAACAGCAAGCACTTGGAGAGGTTAGACACAGTACTGGTGACTGGATGGCCTCTATGTTGTAGAATGTAGTATAAAATATTTCATCACACATTTCAGTCTTCTATGAACATAGTCCCAAGTCATGTTTCTTGTCTGACATCTTTTTGAAAAGATTAGGTAAAAGGGGTTTCCATCTAATGATCCTCTGATAGTCACCCTACTAGTGGTGATAAAGAACCCTCCTTAAATGGGGGAAAAGACTGTTTTAATAGAAAAAGTATGGAAATGTATGCATATACACGCACAGCATGGCACAATGTTTAGACAGTGCACTGAATACAGAAGGAACAAACGGGATATTAGGCTTCAGCTTCTGATCCACAATGTTGTCAATCATAGGGCAACCCTACATAGCTGCAATTCTAGCTAAGGGATCCTAATGCATAAATGGCTCCAATCTGCACAGCTGTTTCCTAGCCATACAAATATGCATGTGAAAACCTTTAGCATGATGGACAGAATATGACTTGCACAGAGAAATAATGAACTTATTTGGTAAATTTATAATGGCAATTGCTTGGTAAAACTTATTTCATTTTTTTTTAAGTGAACAATAGTTAATGTAATTTATGCATTTTTCAACATTTTCTTTTGTGCTCAGATTCTAGCCTTGGAACTCTTAATTATAGTAGCATGTTGCTATGGCATCCAGGAGTTTTGGGTGTGGATATTGTATTAAGTTTTTATTCTTTGTAGATTTTGTTCTTAAACTTGTTCTGATTTAGGAAAAAAAATAAAGATTTCAAGTTTTCTATATGGCAGTTTGCTACTTTTCATATTTCTTCATTTCAAAGGTGCTCATATTTACTCTTAACTAGCATCACAGTTATCAGGTGTCATAACCACTAAACAGTCATCAGCCTGGTTTCTAGAATACAGGGCACGATCAGCTTGAAGGAAGTCGAAAGAGGCAGATGGGAGAAGTGGGAAAAGTACATCTGGTGTGTTTTTCAGGTAATGGGTATATTATCAGGAATGAGAACTTGCAAGAGAGATGTTATGATGTTGTCCAATTTTGGGTTCTTTTTTAGCTCAAAATGACAAAACTTGATAATTTATCAGGTTTGCATAGCAAAGAGTATAATATTTCCTTCCACGGAGTTTGATGACTGTCTAGTCTCATCACAACAGAACCTGTTTTCAATGTCTCTTCCTTTCAAGATTCATGAGCCACACTTTATAGAAAACCTTCCCCTTGAAGGTGTGGATAGCCCCGACCTTACTATCATTCTGTAAGCAGATCAAAACAATTTTAATCCAGCATGCATTCAGTCCTTAGATTATTTAACTTTTTATGATCTCATTTTAATTTTGTATAATGGTTTTTTTTGTCTTGCTGTTCTAACTTTGTACCGCACTTGAGTCTTCAGGATTGGGGCAGGCAATTAATTAATTAATTTAATTAATAATTAAATTACACATATTAAATTAAAATAATTAATTAATAATTTAATTAATTAATTAATTAGTTGGAGAATAAATAAATAGAATCAGAGCTAGAAAAACTGGCTGCAAGTTGTGCTATTCAGTTCATGCATTCAACAGGGTTAACATACTCTCCCAACTTAATATGCTCTGTCTGCTTAACAAAGTGTACATTGTGTACAAACTAAGCCACTATGGCTTGTTTAATTAACCATAATTTTAAAAATTCTGGCTTAACATTATATATAAACATCACCACTCACATTCCTCTCCCTCCCTACCTCTCTCTACACAAACACACACAAACACCCATTTTAGCGCCTTGACTCTGGATATTACAAAAAAATGTTCATCATTGTAGTCAAGGCAAAATTATAGAGTGTAAACAGGAAGCATTTGACATTTTTCAAAGAAAAACCAGTCATTTTTCAGAGTAAAACCACAGTCTTAGAAGTGAGAAACTTTGTATGTAAAAGTTATGAACTGAACTTACTGGTTTTTTTTTAAAAAAACACCACTTTCGGAACATATAAGAGACACTGCACTTTATGCAGCCATTAAAATATCATTTTTAAAAATGCTGTTAAACCCAATCACCATTTTTTCATGGTTTAAGTTGTAATATTCATATAAAGCTCTATGTTGATGGATTCCAGTCCTATCCAGCAGATAGCATGGATCCAACATCAGAGAATGGGGCTTATCCTTCAGAATGAAATGTCTTTCCAGAAACCACCAATCTAATTAATTCTGTAGGAGGCTTTTTTCAACTAATTTCAGATGATGAGGTTCAGGGAAGGGGAGGGCATAGATGAGTAGGCATTTTTGCAGATTCAGTGAGCTTCAGCTCTGTTATGGGGCTCATCCCTTCATAAAGGAATTATACAAAATGCAAAGGGGCATCACGGTGCCATCTTTTTACCATTTACAATAACTCCTATACAACAAAATCTTACTTTGGATAATCAGTTAAAATTGTTATATTTACAGGGACGTTAATAAGGTATTAGATACCAATTGAAATCCTATGTGTTTAAATTGCACAGTGGGATTTACTTCTGAGCAGGCAACATTACAGGGCTGAGAAGCTATGTAGGCCCAGGTCTAATTAATACTCGGATGGGAGAGCGCCAGGCAGTGCCACAGCTTTAAGTTACACTAGAAAGTTGAAGAAAAATTCCAGAAGAAACCAATGGCAAACCACTTGCTCTTGCCAAGAAAATTGCATGGACTGTCCATGAAGTCATCAGGAGTTGAGTTCTTTCAACCTAAACTTTCCTAAAATTTCATTAGAAGACACAGATGTAGGATTGGTTGTGCAAGCAAGCTCCAAGATACCAAACCTGCTAATATGTGATGGTGATAAACAGATTACACCTACCAATTTTGAGACTTCCAACTTTTATCAACTGAAATGCATGTTCCTTAATCATTTGTTTGGTTGTAGAGAAGTTATTTAGAATATTAAGAGCATAAGTTTCTCACAGAAATGGGGATTCTGCCTGCAGCATACAAGAGGTCAAAACCCACGGAGCCATTTGGAGGCAATACTAAACAGTATTAAACCAAGTATCATGCGTGTGCAAAAGGGATTTGTGTAACCAAGACTGAAACAATGAGAGGCTACATAAACATTGTGTGTGAAGGAGTATGAATATATGACAGATGTGTAAGTAAACAATGCAAAAATGGTGAAAATGTGTGCAAGAAAGAATATGAAATTATTAGAATCTGTTACTAGAATAGTGGTTACACTAGGTGTTGGATCAGGAATGAAGGAGATCCAGCTTCTAGATTCCTCCGTCCCCTCCATTCACCCTTTAATTTTCTTGACTCTCTTGGATAAAATGAGAAGCTCTTATCAATGCCACCCGGAGCTTCCAGATGAAAGGCAAGGTAAATGTGAGGGGTATGTGTGGGGGAATTACATATGGGGAGCTTTATCCAGACATTAAGTAAAATGGGACTGCATTCCCCATTCTTTTGAATAAATAGAACATGCAAGCAACCCTTATGCATCATTTTAACACAAGTTGTTGGCCTGAACCTCTTGAAGTGACTGGAGAAAAGATACAGGCAGTCCTCACTTAACAATGGCAATTAGGACTGGGATTTCCATCACTAAGCAACATGGTTGTAAAGCGCAATGTCACGTGACTGCACCACTTAGCAATGGAAATTCTGGCACTTCTGGTTGCTGTTGTTAAACAAATCACCACAGGTTGTTAAGCGAAAATATAACATTGATTTTGCTTGTAGGAAGCTGACAAAGGAGGTCAGAAATGGTGATCATATGACCATGGAACACTGCAACACTGCAATTCATTGCAAGCCAGCATGGACTGCCTGGATTGCGATCAAGTGACCACAGGGGTGCTGCAATGGCCATAACAACCACTCATTCAGGCTGTTGTAAGTTCAAATGGTAGCTGTACAAGTGGTCATTAAAAAAGGACCACCTGTACAGAGAAAACAGGTATCCAAAACTATCCACTCACCCCTACAAAGCTTACATACATTTCTTTCTTTCTGGAACATTAAAAAAAAAAAGTATTGGTTACTCTGACCCTGTTTGTGGTATTATGCCAGAATGGGATCTGCTTACATATGCCACACGTATGCATTTTATATGTACACACACATACATACGCGCACATGCAGGCATATTTTATATATATAAAACACATGCACATATAACTCAGTACCTAAACATACACATTGACTGGAAGGTGCACACAGACCAAGTAGGCAGGTACACGGAGGCGTTTAAGTTATCCGCGCGCGCGCACCCAAGCTACACATCCTATTGAGGCGCGCACATCTAATTCCACCTTTATTGGTAAATAAGGTCAGGCGGGCCCCGCCACCTGGCTAGAGGAGGCAGACACCGCGGAAAGGAGGCGCGGCGGCGGCGGCGGCACTGCGGCTCTCCCACTCCTCTCACCCCCTTCCAGGCGCGCTCCCTCGAGGCACCGCTGAGCGCGGCGCATCCCCTCCGCCCTCCGGGAGCCCCCAGCGCCGCCGCCCTGCTCCGCTCCGCCCCGACTGCCGGCGAGAGAACGCCGAGCGCGTCCGCCGGGCGAAGTCGAGCGGCGTCTCCTCCGCCCGCTCTCGCGAGATCGGGCAAGGTTTCCGGTGTTGTGACTGCGGGACCGTAAACATGGCGGTGAGTCTCCGCGCCCGCTCGCTGAGGCACCTCCGCATCCGAGGTGAGGAGAACCTGGGCTAGGCCCAGACCGTGGCAGGCAGGCAGGCGGGAAGGGAGCGGCGTCTCTCCGGCGCCCCGTCCTCGCTCCTGCCTCAGCTGGCTGCTCGACAGCCGCGGTGCGGCTTCCATCTCTAACCGAAGCTCCTGCTCTTGTCTCTCCTTTCTCCCCTCCAGGCCGGAACGACAGCGGCGAGGAGAACGTCCCCCTCGATCTCACCCGAGGTAACGGAGGGCCTGCCGGGAGCCGGGACGGGAGCCCCCCGCTGCCTCTCGCGTCGCCGGCTCCCATTTTCAGAATGGCAGTGAATGGAGTCTGGGCTGAGGGTGGAGGCTCGCCCGGGGAGTCTTCCGTAGGCAGAAGGGAGGGTCGCCCAAGAGCGCTGGCCAGCCGCTTCTCCATTTCTCGGAGCGGGGACGATTTTCGGTTAGAAAGATTGCCAGTGTACAAATGACCCCCGGCCGCCCCCCCTCCTTCTCCCTTATTTAGGATTAAGCTTTGTTGGGATGGATCACTTCCCTGTGAGTAATATTTCATTCAGCCTGGTTGCGGTGCATGAAGCGGAGTAAATTAGTTCCTCAATGTAGGGCCCTGCCGTTCCCTTACTGGGGGGGGGGGTGTTTTTTTATTTGCTCTTAAGAAATAAGCCCTCGTGCTCTGTGTTTCCCCCTTGGTTCTGGGATGGCGTTTTACCCGCTTAAACTAAGTTGGTATTTGTTGGGTCTCTTGAAAAGGGAGGGAATGTGAAGTCAGGGTGACATGAGGAAAGGCAAACGGTCTCTTTCGTATCTGCCATGCAAATAGTGAAAGTCATGATGTTGTTTTATGGGAGGAGGATAAATGCAGGGGATGCTTCATTCTGGTGAGTTGCTTGCTGAGATAGTCTTGACACATGGGAAGGGGGAGCATTGAGGGCAACAAGCAGCTGCTGGGTTATTGGCAGGTATGTTGTTCTCTCCACCCTAGATTGTTTGTGCAACTTAACCTATTTCAGGTTTGTTATTTAATATCAGCTTGCTGCAGATGAGTTGTTAGCAGCATTTGAGCGTTTATGCACTATATACATTTCAATGGTCTTTCTGAAGGCGTTCTGTTCCCCTCCTACACTCAGCTTAAAAATTGATTTGGTGAGTCAGTCTACTTGGGAATAGGCCTCCTTTGCCTGAGCCTGTTGATAGTCATGAGGGCCTCCTAACTGACAGTCTCCAGGCAAGCTGATTTCTACTATGATTAGATGTGCATCTTAAGGCAGGGTGGCAGCTGAAACTATCATCATAGTGACAGTTTTGAAAAACTCAAATGTTTCAGAATTAATTTATAGGTATATATATGTTCCTTTTACATTTAAAATAAACACAACTGTAGCAAAATATCCTGTTAACATGCTGTTTAAACATAAAACAATTATCTGTTAGTATTCAGTGTGACTGTTATTTCATTACTTGTTATCTGTTTAACAGAGTATTTCAGTCATACTCCTTGAGGCAGTATCTAGTGTATTAAAATAATATAAATATACAACAGAACTCGGAATGTACATTCTGTCAGTCTCAGAACTGCTTTTAGAGCAATGTGTTCTTTCTAGAAAAGAAATAAACTACAGTTCTCGTCCTTAGACCAAACAGATGAGCAGGGCTGTTTTTTCTCTTTCTACCATGCTCTTTCTGGGAGGCAGGGTTGCAGTTCCTCACTAGTGAATGGCAGAATGTTTGTTTTAGATACAATTTTGGGTAGATAAAATGATGATAGATTTTAGAGTACTGCGCATTAGGATTCACAAATTCTTTGAACTGCAAATACTGAAGTAATTTGTAATCAGGGTGGAATATTTGGTACAGTTCTGTATATGGGAAAAAATGAGAATAAGTGCATAAACTTCTGACAAAATAATATGTAGTACAAAGGATAGCACAAGGTAAATCCAAAAGTGAGCAATGAAATCCATAATGTTTTTAGTCCAATAGGTCTAAATGGTCCTACCAAATGACATAATGCAAAAAGATACTGGATTTTCTCACACAGGGCATGTGATTTCTCTGTTTGGACATTACTGCAGTGATTGCTGGACTTTAATATAGACATCTTCATACTGCTGTTGTAAAATCTAAATTGGGGCTAACTTGTTTTAGAATAGGAAATTCAATGGAGAAAATAGTCATTACTTAAATTCTTTTTTGAATTACAGCATTTAAATGATCACAGATTGTGTCTAGATAGACAACATTTATCTCTTTTTATTGCTGTTCTAATTAATATGTCTATTTTCTACATTATTGAAAAAATATATTGAAGGTCTCTAAAAAGGGTCAAGTAGCTTCTTGGGATTTTTTGACAGCTTTTATGAGGATACTGAAAACGTTGTATTCCTCAAGGACATTTTGTTTTTCTTGTGCCCATACTATTCTGTCTATTGTTACATTATTATACCACCCTTAATGTATAATGTATTCTGTTATTTCTTCAAACTTGCTTCATTAGAATAGTCCATGTTATATGTGTTCATGCAGTCAGTTTAGTTCAGCGATCTTTGAATAATAGTTCTTAAATATATTCCCTGTTTTTAATTTGTTTTTACTTTTGAATGGTGAATGAGGGGTTGAAGAAAGCTAAACATGTTTAGCAGCATGTGGTCAGAAAGATAATTTGCATCTTTTTAATCCATGATTAAATAATCCATGTAAAAACTAACAGTGTTATATACATAGGTAGTACTTCTTTACACATGATGTGGAAGTGGTGCCTTTTGCGTTTTGCTTTTTTTTTTTTTCTGTTTATCCTGTGGTATCCTATTCTCTGGGTTGCATCAGTTAGAAAGTACTATCTTGTAGGACTTGGGAAGCATGTCTTTTTTGTCACAGTGCCTGCCCTCTGGAATACCATACCACCTGAAATTAGGTTAGACCAAATCCTGCTGGCCTTTTGGAAAGCCATTAAGACCTGGCTATTTTCCCAGGCATGGGGGTCAGGGAATTAGAGAAGTTGAGCCCAGGTGTGTTGGTTGCTGGTATCCTTGGTTGCCATAGTGTGTTGTTGCCCTTGTCTTCAGTTTTTCTTTTTATTTCAGTGGCTGTATGGTTTTAACTCTGTCAGTCTCCCATAGTTGTGTTTGCGAGATGGATAGCCATATAAATTGACTGAAATAAATAAAATCAATTAGTCAATAAAACAGTTATGAGTATGCTGGTTTGGAGATGAGATATGCTGTACTCCTTTATTTCTTTTTTTCATAGAAGGCCTAAAAAATAGAGAAAGATGATACAAACTGCTTGCACAATTTTTTTCATTGTTACAGATTATGTGTCAGTCACCCACAATTCAGTAACTTAGAACTCACCAGCTGAGTGTGAGCCAGCAGTCAGTCATTATGGTCCTCAAGATGGTTGAAAAATCCAGGTTTATTGAGCCATGGTCAATTGGTGTGCTGGCAAGTAACTGAAATTTGCTTGGATGATCAATTATTTTTTAGCTCTACTTGGGAAAAATACAGGAACCAGTCTGTACTTGATGGGATTGGAATCAAGAAGAAATAGCTAAAAGTATGCATAATTCCTTACTTCTCCACCTAAGGAAAAAGTAGACAACATCTCAATACCAAATGCAGTTTCTACTTGCCCATTTTTAGTTAACTTCAAAAAAATGTAAATAAGCTTTTGTTTGTTTTTTTGAGAGGAACAGAGAGTCCCTTGTTTTAAATACATATTATCACATAACATGGACGTTTATATAAAGTGACATTCTTGGATGATTGAAAAATAATGGTTAGTGTGGGAAACCACAATTTCAGTATCAAAATTTGTGTATATAAATTTAAACATTAATATCTGTCACATTAGGATAGTAGTAGTTATTCTGTATTGTCAAAAATGATCATGAATATATACACTGACTTCATGGATTACAAATGCATAATCCTGTTTATTCCTGTGAGAGCTTTATAGATTTTAAAGTTTAAAACTTACATGATGGGTGACAGAAATAGTATGTTGCATTCCAAATGAAGTATCATTAGGGCATTTCATAATATGGAAAAAAATCCAGAAGACCTATGAATAGGATTTATAAACAATCACAGTCTAGAAATTTCTCTGACAATATAATTTTTATATAACCATAAAGTAAGGAGATGAGGTTGGGTGTCTCATTTCATGCCAGGATGTGGGAAAGAGATCCCATGTCTCCCTAGAGCTACATGTATTGAAAGACTTAGGAAGGATTCATAGCTAAAGTTTTTGAGCCAAAAACTATTGCAATAGAATTCTGTTTCATATGGTGACTGTTTTAATGGAAATCCAAAGTAGTTCATATCCAATTATTTATCCATCTAATCCAGTTCTGTCTTATTTGATTGGCAGCAGTCTTCCATTTTAATAAGAGATCTTTTTAAGAAAGCAATGGAAGGGAATTTAATATAAGATAGAACCCTGGGTTGTGTTTAGATATTTCTGTTCTTAACCTTAGATTGTTATTGGACTGTACTAGCAGTAGTAAAAGATAAATTTGAAATGTGTGTTTCTGAAGAAAACCCTGTCAAAGCTAGCTGTTGTCTGATTTAATTCCAATTTACATGAAAGTCTGAATCCATATGCTTTAATTTCAAGTCCAAAGTCCTTTTTGTAGCAATATTACAGTATAGGCCTTTTTGCTAGTATAAATTACATTTTTGTACAATCATTGTAAAGTTTAAAGAGAAAGTTGCATGAGATTCCTATATAGGTAATTGTCACAGATATAATGCATGTATGTGTGTTACTGGTTTTAAAATAACTTATAAAAAGTTCAGGTGTATTTATAATATTTTAAAAAGTTATTAAGGAAAAATAGCAACTAAATTAAAAAACATTCCTTAAAGCATCTTAAAATAAATGGTCACAGACCACTTTCAAAAGAGTACACATCTTGCTCATTTTGTGTTGGAGAGTATTTAATGAATATTCTCTTCATTGTTGGAAAAAATCCTGTTTCTAGTAGATACCATCCTTATATCCAATCAGGAAAGCATCCACAATAAGGTTCCATCTAGAGGATTTAATAGCTATGTAAGCTTGTATGGAAAGAGTGTATTCCCAGATTTTCCAGATCTAGGTAGGTGGAGCTTTAAAAATCAGAATCAGCACCTTGACTTAAGTCCATACTGAATCACCAGCAAATGAAGTTCTTTCACTACTGAAATTTATGTCCTTAATGATGATTGCTAGTTGACAGTTAAGATGCTATTCTAGTCTAATTGCAGGTTCTGGACTGTCATCAAGAGCAATTCCAATCAAGATTATCTAGGCATATTCAACAGTTGGTCAGTTATATCTTGTCCCATTTTTCATGATAGTGCATTGCATTTTTCTGCAGATGCAGAATTAACAGAATTGGATCTCCTGGAATATTATGGAGCATAACTTCTATGTCACCTTTTGGCGCCATTCTTATCTTGTGGAACTAATGCACTGAAGTGCATCCACAAAGGATACAGAAGTTGCCAGAGTGAAAGATCAGAGAGAGATCAAAAAACATTAATGGTCAAAGTTTTCTTGTCTTCTCTTGATGTTGTCTTTATGTATTACATTTTCCATCCCATGTTTCCATTGGCAAGAAAATAAAATACAACATTTATTTATGTATTTATTAGATTTATATCCTGTTTTTTTATTCAGGAGCTTTAGTTAGTGTACATAACCTCCTTCCTTCTATTTTTCTTCACAAAAATAACCCTATAAATTAAGCTGGGTTAAGAGTGAGTGATTGACTCAAAGTTAACTAGTGAGCTTCGACAATTGAGCCTGAATTAAAACCTAAGTCTTCCGGCTGCTAGTCCAGCACCCAAACCGCTACACCACACAGAACTCTTTGTTTGTGGTAGCAGTTAAGTATTTTGGTTGGTTGGGGATATGAATGTACGTGTACTTTCATATACAAATGATGGGCTGAGGACCTGATTTATTTGCAGTGAATATTAGATAAAAGTATGATGCAACAAGGAATATAGATCTGAAAATAAATGTGGTAAATACTAAAATAGTCTTGCTGTAGCATTTTGAACCACTTGAAGTTTCTGAGAAAAGCCATAACTAGAGTGCATTATAGGATATCATAGTGACTCAGTCTGAAATTTTCAGGAACTGGAGCAACTGATGCCAACTAACCTTCAAGGATCTTAAAGCAAGTAAATTACTTAAATGCTTCTGGCATATGAAGAAATAATTTCAAGCATTGAAATATTTTGTTTAGCAGCAAAACATGTATGATGATGCCTTGGATGGTTTTTTTTTTGTTTGTTTTTTTTAAAGAGTGCCATTACAGCCAACATGGTCTCTCTGTGCAGCATGGACATGAATTGATTGGTGGATTATGTGCCATCAAGTTGGTGTTAATGATAGGAATTGGCTGTTTTTTTTAAGCTCTGCTTTCATTAGTCTTAATGCAGTTGCAAGGTGACAACTGCAAGACTTTCTGAATGGGGTTATCCATTAATTTATTTTATTCCATTACATCTTTTTATATAACATATTTCTCCTGTTTCATGAAATTCACATACAAGTGATGTACAGTGGTAACCTTGTTAAAAAAATTTTCAGGACCAGTTGCAGTTTTAGGGCAACCCCATGTAAGTACATTGCAGTAGTCTAACTGGTTGGTAATGAGGGAATGGGTTACTATAGCCAGGTTCTCCTGCAGCAAGTAAGGCTGCAACTGATACATCAACCAGAGCTGAACATAGGCTCCTCTGGCCATGGCTATGACCAGCCTTCAGGCAGGAGATGTGAACTCAGAAGGACTCACAAGTCGCAAAGCTGCTCCTTCATAGGTAGTGCCTGTCTGTCAAGGGATAATACTAGTGTCAACAGAGAACCCTAATGTACAAACAGCAATTCTACCTTACTTGGATTCAAATTTACTCTATGTCTCTCATCCAAGTCCTCAAAGCCTCCAAGCTCTGGGAAAGGACATCAACAGCATCTCTCTTGTAGCATGGGATAGCAGTGTATAGTTAGGCATCACCAGCATACTGATATCATATCCCCAATTGTCAGATGACCTCATCCATCAGTTTACTATAGATGTTAAAACACAAGAGAGAGAGAATTGAGTCCTGTGGCACTCCACCCATTAGCAGCCACTGGGCCAACCTCTCCTTCCACCTACTATAGCAGACTGAAACTGCCCACTGAGGAGGGAGCAGAACCATTGCAAAACAATGCCTCCTATCCCCAATTGCAGGTGGCCCAACAAGATACCAAGTTCAATGGTGTCAGAGGCCGCTGAGAGATCCAACAGGACCAGGAAGGGTGCACTATCCCCATCCACATCCCAATACAGATAATCCAAGAGAATAGCCAATGATCTATTCCATATCTAGGGCTGAATCCAGACTGAAAAGGATCCAAATAATCTGCTTCTTCTAGGGTGCCATGAGGTTGGTCTATTACCATCTCAACAATCTTCCCCAAAAAGGTGAGATAGGAGACTGTGCAATAGCTGTCCAAGACTGCTAGGGATGGCCTTGTCAGGGTAGTTCCTTCAAGGTAGTTTCCCCTCCCATAAAGAAGTATTGACAATTTCCTATATCCAGATGGTCACCACTGTACCTAGTGTCTATAAAAACTGGGATGGGCAGGGGTCCAAGGAACAAGTAGCAGGGGACAACTGAGACAGTATCCTGTCCACTTCCTCAGAAGTCACAGGCCAAAAGGAATCCCAGATAATATGGTAAGGGTGCCCTAGTCACCACGAGAGATACTGCCCCTGCAAAGCTAAGGCTGCAGCAAATCTGAACAACTTTGTCAGCCAAATGCAAAGTGGGGGATCATGAGATACTGAGAACTTCTCAGTAGGAAGTTCGTAGGCCACTGGCTGATTAAGGTCTCAGTAAATAAGTATGCTTCACCTCCTTTACCACCATGGAGTAGCCCTGAACATTTGCACATATCCATGTTTGGTCAGTTTCACTTCTCTTCTGCCACTGGTGTTACTGGCATCATTTCTGGCACTTTATTGTGCATATTTCAATTCTTCTCAAAATTTCTAGGCTCTTCTCCCCCACCTGGAAAAGATAGGTTGAGCAGTTGCGATGGGGGGACCCTATTGTAATGATAATGGAGTAGCAGGGAACCAGACATATCTGGAAAATAAATAGTATCTTGCCATGTTTATAGTTATTTCATATATATGGAGAGAGAATTTGAAGAAATCTAACCAATTCAAGGTTACAAAAAACTGATTTGTATAAGATCAGATTATTTCTTAATCATCTCCAGTATTATCTACTTTAAACCAGTACTGGCTCTATCTTATTACTGTTAATCTGATACCTTTTTTTTTTTTTTTTTTGTAGAAGTAGACAGTCCTTGGCTTGCAGATAATCCCCTAAACCTTTTTTTATTAGCCTCTCCATCTCATAGCATAAGATAGCTAGAACTCTGCCTACTATTAATTCCATCTGTTTACTACTGTCATTTTCATGTAACTGAGATTCCTGTTTCCGTGGAGTCCTTGGGGTTCTCTGAGCTAGCACTGAAGATGTTACCTAGCCGGGTAATGAAACATTTGCAAGAAAAGAACCAAGCTCAGAGAACCCCAAGGACTCCACAGTTCAACCCTGAGCCCCACATATTTGCCTCTATTGATTCCTGTTTCCCTCCTGCACAACTGGGATTGCAAGTTGTGTGTGAGGCTTTAACTTTCTGGTAATACCAGTGCAACTGAGATCATAGTTTTCTTCCTTTTAATGTGGTCCCAATGAAATCCTGTTTTATCTTCATATGTTTCCAACTAAACTCTGTCACACAATAGTATTCAAAAAGAGTAGAAAGAAAATAATGGGAAGGTATTATTTCTGGAACCATCTTATTTGTTCATATTTTCAGTTAGAAGTGGCAACTGTTATTTATTATTTTTCTAAAAAATATGAATATGGGGGATATGAACTTGCTCTGGCTAGGTATTTCATTCATCCCAAAAATGTTTGGGAGCAGGCTTCATAACCAAGGTATGCCACTCATTATAATATGTCATATATGCCTTTAAAGCTTTGTGACTGGAGGATATTTCATTATTACTTTGAGAGAAAGAAAATACAACTACATTTTGGCTGTTACATTCACTCGATCAAGTTGGAATGTTTTTGTTTTATGGAGCCTTATTGAGAAAGTACAGGTAGTCCTTGTTTAATGACTGCCTTGTACAGCGACCGTTCTCAGTTATGACGGTGACTGTCAGGAACTTTGAGACCAATCCTTGCATCTATAATCTTTGCAGGTCTGTAAAGCAAAGGAAAGCTGAAGTAAGATCATAAGTACAGTCATGGTTTCACTTAGCAACCACTTTGCTTAATGACTGACTTGCCGGTCCCAGTTGTGGTTGCTAAACAAGGACTACCTGTAGTTTGATTTTTTATTATTCTGTCAGTGAAATGAGATTTTCTAAATAACTCTGTGAACTGGCAATACTAAATGAATACTAATGAAATCTAAATAAATTCTATAGCAAAATCATTTGAATCTAGAATTATTCTTGGCAATATTCTTCTAAATGATCAAAACAAAAGAATATAGATTGGCCATATTATATTGTCGATGATACTAAATTGTAGGAAAGCAACTTGTAACATCTGTTACTCATCCTTAAAATCAAAGTTTATAAATTAGTGGTACTTTTATACCAATACTGTTGGTATAAAATACCATTCTTTGTAATCTCTTGCTTGTAGCTTTTATATTTATGTATTTATACTTACATTTATCACTGCCCATCTCACTGCAGAGTGACTCTGGGTGGTTTACAGTAAATTTTACTTCTTAAATTCTATAAAATATTTTTTCTCTTTCTCTTTCTCTCTTACTCTCTTTTTTTCTATTTAAGTGGTATTCTCATTTTGAAAAAGAATCTTTGGAATCTCACAATTTTCTATTATTTAGAAAATAATATTTTCTAAAACATTCCCTTCCTTCAAAATTTTGAATCCCTCCCTCCCTCCCTCCCTCCCTCCCTCCCTCCCTCCCTCTTTCTTTCTTTCTTTCTTTCTTTCTTTCTTTCTTTCTTTCTTTCTTTCTTTCTTTCTTTCTTTCTCTCCCTGGATATTACAGCAGAGTTTTTTTAGTTTTTTTACTGCATTGATGGTAGCTGAATATTTAATATTGTTCTGTGCCGTAGCAATTGATTACAGGGTGACTAGCATAAAATAAGTTATTTTTCAGTCTTTAATTTGGGTAGAATTTTGTCTTTTGGATCAGAAAAAGGCACACATTTAAAAATAAATAATAACCCCAGTGTAGAATAGATTTGTGTATCAAAACACATGACAAGAATGCTCAAAGATAGATATTAAGGTAATTTAAGGAGCTTCACTCTGATCTGTTTCCTAAAGGGTATGCTTTTCATTGTTTGGGGGTTTGTCTTAGTCTCATCTATCTATATCACTATGGTTTGTCTTAGTCTCATCTATCTATATCACATTTCTTTTGTAGACCCCTCTGATAACTTGAGAGAAATTCTTCAAAATGTGGCCAAATTGCAAGGGGTTTCAAATATGAGAAAACTTGGCCATTTGAATAATTTTACTAAGGTAAGAAATGTGGTGACTATTGCAGTATTATATTTAACTTTTATTAGTGAATCAAATAATATTTATGTTTTAGAAAAATGGTAGTGGAATGATGTAGCAACGGAATGATAATGTCATCAAGTAATAATGGGATTGCTAAATTGTTTTAAATTACTTGGATGTCCACAACTTTGCAGTACAAGAGTTTGAACAAGAATGTGGCGGCTGTGATAATGAATCATGTTGAGTAGACATGTGCAGATTATTTGATGTATACAAAACAACTCTGGATCTGCTTTCAGCAGAAGTATCTTCTGGGTATCTGCATTCTTGTGCAGAAGACCTTGAAAGGGCCATGAAGCAATCAACTGAGCCTGCAGCTGTTTTATGCCTCCTTTTTGCAGATCCAGAGAGGCATGTCAGAGGAACTGCTCAGCCCTATATTGAATACATTTTCAAGATAGAAATTGAGATTTTGAATAAATGTGATTTATTGATTTATATATTTCTAAGATTTACTTACTGCCTCAACTGACTAGTATTCTAGGCAATGTACAACATGCAATAACTGATAAAATAATAAAATAACTATATCATAATACAAAATAATACAGATTAATAAAAGCCATTCTTCTGCCCGTGGTTTCACACTGATCAATTCTCAAAAGCCAATATTTTACAATTTTCTGGAAAACTATGAGTAGTTTTTTGCTTTGGGGCAAGCTAGGAGGGGAGACCCCACAGGGAGCATCCACTATCAAGCTCCTTCAGTTTCACCTTGTCATAGCAGCTGTTCCCTGGTGACCTACAGTACATTCGGAAAGTATTCAGACCCCCTTCACTTTTTTCAATTTTGTTATGTTGCAGCCTGATACTACAATTGTTCAAATTCATTTTTTTTCTCATTAATCTACCCTCAGTACCCCATAATGACAAAGTGAAAATAGAATTTTAGAAATGTCTGTAAATTTATTAAAAAGAAAAAAGTGAAATATCACATTGGCATAAGTATTCAGACCCTTTGCAATAACACTTGAAATTTAGCTCGGGTGCCTCCCATTTCTCTTGATAGTTCCTGAGCTGTTTCTACACCTTGATTGGAGTCCATGTGTGGTAAATTAAATTGATTGGACATGATTTGGAAAGGCGCACACCTCTCTATAGAACACCTCACAGCTGACAGTGCATACTGTATCAGAGCAAAAGCCATGAGGTCAAAGGAACTGCCTGCAGAGCTGAGAGACAGGATTACTGCAAAGCACAGATCTGGGGAAGGCTACAAAAAAAATTCTGCTGCACTGAAGGTTCCCAAGAACACAGTGGCCTCCATAATTCTCAAATGGAAGAAGTTTGGCACAACCAGGACTCTTCCAAGAGCTAGTTGCCCAGCCAGACTGAGCAATCGGGGGAGAAGAGCCTCAGTAAGAGAGGTGACCAAGAACCCAATGGTCACTCTGACTGAGCTCCAGAGATCCTGTGTGGAGATGGGACAAAGTTCCAGAAGGACAACCATCACTGCAGCCCTCCACTGATCTGGGCTTTCTGGCAGAGTGGCTAGACGGAAGCCTCTCCTTAGTGCAAAACACATGAAAGCCTGCTTGGAGTTTGCAAAAAAGGACTCTCAGACTGTGAGGAACAAGATTCTCTGGTCTGATGAAACCAAGATTGAACTGTTTGGCCTCAATTCTAAACGTTATGTCTGGAGGAAACCAGGCACCGCCCAACACCTGCCCGATACCATCCCAACAGTGAAGCATGGTGGTGGCAGCATCATGCTGTGGGGCTGTTTTTCAGCAGCAGGGACTGCTGAATGGAGCAAAGGACAGAGATATCCTCAGTGAAAACATGTTCCACAGCGCTCAGGACCTCAGACTGGGCCGAAGGTTCACCTTCCAACATGACAACGATCCTAAGCACACAGCCAAGACAACACAGGAATGGCTTAGGAACAACTCTGTGAATGTCCTAGAGTGGCCCAGCCAGAACCCTGACTTGAACCCTATTGAACATCTCTGGAGAGACCTGAAAATGGCTGTCCACCGACAGTCCCTATCCAACCTGATTGAGCTTGAGAGGATTTGCAAAGAAGGATGGCAGAAAATCCCCCAATCCAGGTGTGCAAAGCTTGTCGCGTTATACTAAAAAAGACTCGAGGCTGTAATTGCTGCCAAAGGTGCTTCAACAAAGTACTGAGTAAAGGGTCTGAATACTTATGCCAATGTGATATTTCACTTTTTTCTTTTTATAAATTTACAGACATTTCTAAAATTCTATTTTCACTTTGTCATTATGGGGTACTGAGTGTAGATTAATGAGAAAAAAAATGAATTTGAACAATTGTAGTATTAGGCTGCAACATAACAAAACTGAAAAAAGTGAAGGGGGTCTGAATGCTTTCCGAATGCATTGTATATTGTGCGGGTAAAAGTGGTCTCTAAAATACTCAGGCACTGAGTCATATAGGATATAATAGGTAACAACCAGCACTTTGAATTGCACGAGGTAACCAGTGCAGCTCCCTAGTATACATTTTGCTCATAGACAAATATAGCAGTGCCTGCTCAAGGGCATATGACACCTCTGGGCCACATTGACTGCTGACACCGTCTTCTGCCAATGTGAAGTTTTTGCATTTTTGGAATGATTCAGAAGAAGGGGTGGTGTTGGTACCCCTAAAGCTTTGATGCCCTAGATCAGTGCCTATTCAACCTAAAGCCAGCCCTGCTTTAGAGTATTTTATAAACTTCCTTCACAAAATTAAGCATGCACACAAAACAGAAGAGAAGTGTAACACCTGATCTCTAAATTCTCTGTTCTTTGAACTGCTCTCTTATACTCTTATTTCTGGCATAAATGCAATAGCATTTTGTGAGTTTTGTGATATTTAATGCCCAGGACATAATCACATTATTTTTCTTGCCATTGATCAATGGAGATAATGTCCTAATTTGGAATTAAGGGATGGAACTTTGGATGAAACAGTATCAGTGTAGAAGGAATCAAGGAATAGTTTTGATTCTACCTTATTCTCTTCATCTGCAGTTTGTTAAAATAGAAATTAACGTTTGATCATGAGGACAGGGATTCCTGTAAAGAGGCTTAATTTTTTCTCCAAAGTGATGTATGGGGAAAGAAGAGGTGATGGTTATATTCTTAACCTGATGGTTATATCTTTAACATTAGGTGAGATGAAATCCATTTCCTTTGATGTGTTTCCAACCCTAAATTAAACAGTACACTGTGAGGGTGTAAAACTTCTAATTTCTCACGCTGCCTGAAAGAAATTCTTTTTTTATTTTCATAATTAAAGATGGCAATAGTTGGGAGAAATTAGTTTCTTCTTTAGATTCCATCTGTATTAGAATTGCTAAAGGTACTCTTAAGTTGTTATTATTATTATTAAAATGTATATGCTGCCTGACTCCCAACAACTCTGGTTGGTTACTAAATAAAAACATTAAAAACAAGATACAACAATAGGCAAAAATGTAGTGGTTCAGATACTTAATTTGCATTAGCTTCCTCCTGTACTTGCTGTAGGCTAGTGAGTAACTTCTAGCCTGCTCTCTTCAGATTACTCTCTTCCATCATGTGAACTGATACAATCAGCAGTTACATTGTTACGGTGAAGTTGTATATATTTTCTTCACCATACTGTTGTCAATCTCCAGTCACTGTAAAAGTACTAACATTTAAAATATAAAAATTGTGAGGATTCCATTTCTATACTATCTGAATAAATTTGCTATTTCAAACAAATCAACTACCCAGGAATCTGAAGCTTTTCTGTACATTATCAATGGTTGAAATATTGGTAATAAATAATTGTAATTTTTTTGAAGTAATAATTCTGCATTTATGTTAAAGTTTGTGGTGTATGGATCTTAATTTCAGGAATTATAAAGTTATATCAAACTACATTTTTTATGTAGTTTGTCACTGAAGATGGTGCTAACAGGAAAGAGTTCATTCCAGTGTTCTAGCTTGAAAGCAGTTCTTTCTGTAATGGAAACCCCTCCCTTCAGTCATTAATCCAACCTCTTTGGAGGAAGCAAGAGCTTTTCTTTTGGTTCCATTTTAAGAGATGAAAACAATAGAAAAGAAGGTTTGGAAAGAGCATAGAGGAGGCAACTCTTGCAGCCATCAGACCAGCAAATTGGTATACCAATAACAGGTTGCAGTCAAGAGGCTGTGTGGTCTCCAAGTTTCAGAGACTGGGGGAAGATTGGCCAGCCATATGAACCAGATCAAATCAGGAAGCAGAAGCCTCTGAAGACACTGGAGCAGAGAGGAGAAAGCAAAGGGATGCAAAAGAACATAGACATCTGTGTTGGCAGTATCAGAGACAAAGGAGCTGAAAGAACAAGGACAGGGTTTCTGCTTTTCACTTAGGGCCCTCAGCTTTCAGTGCACTAAGTGAAAGTAGAAGGAAACAAAGTCATGTGCCACTTCTGATAATAACTCCTTGTGTGATTTGAAGTGAAAGGAAGGTCAGCTTTCAGATGATGATCATTGCAATCCATCTCTGAATTAGAAGCTCACTTATTTTCAGTGAGACTGAATAAGTAGGCAGAGATGCTTATCCAGGAGCTAAGCTCTGGCAACCCTACAGTTTATGACCTTGAAGGTTGTACGTTTCAGTTTTAAGGCTCTGCCAAAGTGTTAGCTTTGGGTTCCAGCATGAACCTTAGAATGCCATTTCTGGACTTCTTCCCAGAGATAAGGGGGAATGAGTGGAACCAGACAAATACTGGACACACACCACAATATTTAAATAATTAATTAACATTATAGTAGCTGCCCACTCCCATAGACTCTGGGTGGCTTACAAATACAAAACAATAAAAGCAGTTAAAAGCATACAACATCACAGGCAGCCCGGACTAAAAGAATCATAACAGTCACAAATCACGTCAAACCAGAAGCCCCACAAACACATCAACCCTGGACCTGAGACCAAAGCCAGGTCTTGCTTTTCAGAACCGCAGAAAAGAGGCCATTGTCTGTATCTCTGGAGGGAGGGGCTGTTCCAGTGTTCCATTTACCAAAAGCCTCATACCAGCTGGGTAAATGATTGAAAATGTTGAGAACATACATAAAAGTACCAATGGTGTTGAATACAGTTAAATGTGTGTATGTTCTAGAATTCACAAGAAACGAGGCATGTTTATTTAATTTAATTTATTCAATTCAGTGATGCTGTCTCTCTCTCTCTCTCTCTCTCTCACTCTCTCACTCTCTCACACACACACACGCACCTCCGCACAAAACAAAGAAAAGCAACTCAGGATAAAGAAAGCCCTTCCCTTTTACCCAATATCTAGGTACGGTAGAAAGGCAAGATTTGGTGGACAACGTATATATTTGTCATAGCTATTTATGCTTACGTTTTTGTGGATTATTTAACTTTAGAGAATTTAACAATCACTTCCCACATTTTGATATATTTAACATATTAAAAGTGCCCAGCAAATGTGAGGACCAATTTTGAAGAAAGACATTTGGATTATTAAAATAGATTATTAAGGGAGCAGGAACAAACTGTTTAGATTTAACACTAGTTATTTAGTAATATGAGAACAAACCTCAATACAGTAAATTTAGTAATATGAGAACAAATCTCAATAAATCTCAAGGTTGTACTCTCCTTGAGGTTGCAACAGAAAAGGAGATCTGATCTTCTGTTTTAGATTACCTGGATTTTACTAAGTCATCCAAACACTATGATTAACTGTAGTACCTAATCTTACAATTAATTGAAAGATCCCAATTTCATAATTCTGGTTTGGAATTGACTTGTTTTTATATTAATAATTAATTTATAATATTTAAATTAATTAGTTTGTGTGGATTAATAATAGTTTGTGTGGATTTTGATAACATGGCAAGCTGCAGATAATTTACTATACTTGTGAAGGCTTCTGAGCTCCTTGTGCCCCAGAGAGGAAAGAAATATATGAACTTGATGTACCCCATTAAATTTTCTGTGATTGAAAGATGAATAAAATGGTACTAACCAATTGCCAGAAAGTCAAACAGTGTAAACCAGTCCAGGGTCACTTCAATCCTATATGGCAACGATATGGAAAAGAAAAAGTTATTTGTAGTACTTTGTGAAATATTCAAATGAAATGCTTCACAGTGCATGGGTATGCAGACATCTCTTTATATTGTTAAAGCAGCTGCATCTTTTGCAAGATTCATAGAGCTGGTTCAGAAGCTTCTTGTGACTGTATCCACATGAGTGTACAGGTGTATTCTCTTTATTTCACTTTCTACATGTAACATTTTTTACTTGTATTCAAGTGAAAATAAGTAGACACCTACTGTAGGTTTCCCCACCCAAAATTCCCCTCTACTGTCAAGAATGTTAGGGCAGGTTTGAAATATCGGAGGTGGGTCATTTGTATGGCCAGTTTCTTTCTTGTGTTGCTTTTGCTCTGTTTAGACATAATGCTTGAGCAGATCTCAAGCACATTCCTAAATGTCCAAAGAGCTGCCCCCATGTTTTATAGAATGCCAGAAATTCTTTGGGTTATTGGAATGTTCCTGTGGTTAGCTTGGTGGTAGTTTTGAAAAGAAAAAAGGGAATATGTGAAAAAAAAATATTTCTGGTATATCATAATTTAGAAATTCTATAAATTAAATAGGTAGAACTATGATGCTTCATACTGTGACACTTATAACTAAAGGTCCCAACATGCTTTAAAAAAATTTTTTCAGCAAGTAATAATTATATGACTCCATTGATATTGTGGAGACCATGTGGAGGCAGTTTGAAAATTACGTATTATATAATCCAAGAGCTGCTCTTTAGAAAAAAAAACTCTGAGAAAATTGGTGTGCAGTTACATACTCCAGTTCTTTTAGGAGCTTTAGAAAGTTGAAATAACAATGAAAGAAAAAAAAAAACACAGTGAAAAACATTAGAAATTATTCCTTTACTACTATACAGTTTTTAAGCTATTATCTCATTTCCCCTTTTCAAAGTGCTTATACTAGTATAACACACTTGTTTTCCAATAAAAATATTTCTAAATAAAATTTGGTGGTGCAAAGTCTCAAGCCTTTTTTGCATTTCCTGACGCTTCATTTTTCTAATATCTGTGCCTTTAAGATTATCTGCCATTTAGTATACAGTACATCCTTACTGTGACAAATGACCTACATAGCAGGTTATCAAACAGTTTAATCATTTTTTATTATTTTTGTTAACATGTATTTACAGGCAACTGAATGAAAATTATATTGGTGAGTTTTGCTATAAGAGTGGTAGTAGCATTACCACAAAAATGAATTGGATGAAGATGTGAGTGATAATCATTTTTTTTTAAAATTCAGGATTGTGTGGAGTTGCTGTTTTCAGAGAGACCAAATAATTTATATGTCATTTTTAATTTATGTGTTCAAACCTGACAATCTTGCAATGTCTTTTAAGGTAATTATAGAATCCTGGATACATCTGAAAAATAAAGCAGATTTTCAGTAAATCCAGTTATCATTAGCTTGCCTTTTTTGAAGTAATCTTTTAAAATAATTAGACAAAAACTAATGAGAATAATTCAACCAGGCCATTTCTTCCTCCTCTTGTAATATCCTGGAAAAATGCTCAGATTAGTTAATTGGGAAACAGTGTAGCTAGTGGGGTGTGAGGAAATGATTAGTTGAATTTATGAATTAAATCTTATTAAAAGTACTGAAATGTATATGTTTACTTGCAGCTTCTTTGTAACGCTGGTCATACTGAAGAAAAATTAGGTTTTACTTATGAAGATATCATCATATGGTAAGTATTACATATTGTAAATAATATGATGGTTGAAGTTCTGGATTGGAACAAATCAGAAAGGGGCCTTATCCAGAGGAGAATTATGATGGCTTATGGCAGAATTAGAACTAAGTGCTAGAAATTCTCATTCATGATGGGCAAGAAATGTGGAAACGGAACCTTAATGTGGATTTAGGCTGGGCACCAGATCCAGTAACAGTTGTGAGCAATAGAGATTATTAGCTTGACTGTTATTCCTGTTCCTGATGAACAGTTGGGATATATGGCCAGGCTATTCCTTAAACATAAGCCTGTGGTGTAAAAGACCTGAAAGAAAACCTTTACATTAAAATTGTTTTTGTTTAAAATAAATAACCAGACATTACTAGCCATACGTTGGGATAGCAAAGAATCTAAATAATTATAAACAGTGAGTATGCAGATAGATACTACAAAATATGCTATGATTTGATCTGATATATTTGTAAAAACAATAAATTTGTAATATGTTATAGATGTCAGTGTGACATATTTTCTTTTGGAGGTGTTAGAGAAATACTTTATTTAGTACTTAAATGCATTGTCTTTCCTTTTACAGCTAAGTTGGACAATTATGTCTTACTCATTTTCTGCTAACAGAAATGAGTGCATTATACTGCTGTGTTAAAATCAGAAACAATTTTAACAATATCAGTTTTATTTTGTACATTAATAAAAAATATCTGTTAATGATATAAAAAAAAGATCTTATTGACCTCATCTTTATCTCAAGATTGTTCGTATCTGAGTAAATATTACTTTTATTCTTTTTAATTTTTAAATTCTTTTGAATTGTTCTGTTATGGTTTTAAGCATATACAGGGGATTTAATATAAGTATCAGGGCTATGCCATGCTTTAGATTTGGTGCTCTGGACCTGTGATAGTGTAAACATACCAACTGTCTACAACTCTTTAAAGGCCATCACAAGCCTAGAAAAAAGCGTAGGTCTTTTTAAAAGTTGCAAACACGCTTCCATGTGCTTTTTTACCCAGTTGGCCATTCTTCTGACTTTCAAAATCTTGTAAAGTGCTAAGCTGAAAACCTCTGGGAAAAATATCATATACCAGTGTAAGATTGAAAACATTTATCTGTGTAGTGATTCTCTACCCCATAGTGGTTTCACTTTTGATCATTCTGATAAGAAGCTGCAAATGAATCCAGACAATAGAAACTAGCACTTTTTATGCGTAAAGTTAATGAATCTTTACTGGCTATACAATGGAATAGCCAAAGAATTTAAATTTTAATAATTTTCTGAAATAGCTCCCAAGGCCATCTAAAACACATGTCACTAGGCCATGTGTTTCAAGGGGAAGGATTTCCTTAATTGAAAGCAGTGAATAATTGGCCTCTGTTTGTATACTTGAAACTACAGAGATGAGCTTTGGGAAAATTTAAGCTCTTTATAACTTTTTTTTAAACTAAAGCCAAGAAATTTAATCAGTTGGCATTGGTAGATTGATAAATTGTTTAAAACTTTGCAAATTTGGGATTATACAGTTCTTTAAAAGATCCAAAGATGTTTCTTCTGTGGTACCAAGAATTCTGACTTAGTTTCAACAATTAAAATTTACAGCAAAGTGTAAAATTTTGTTTTATGTTTATGTGTCACTCTCTAGATTCATGTTCATTTAGTTAATTTGCCTAAACATATAATACATTAGATATTTAATGGTTTTTAAATGACATATTTACAGGATTTTATACATTATTAGCTGGTGATTAAAGTGTTGTAAAAAAGAAAGAGTTGGTATTTACTCACATTTTAAGTATTACAGTGTTAAAGTAAGCATAGTCAGACGTAGCAAGTTAATCACATAAAATGGGGTTGGGGAATATAGAATGGATATACTTTGATCATTTATAGCCTGAAGACTTCTTTATCATCACAGTTTGCGGTTAGCTTTACTAAATGAAGCAAAAGAGGTGCGAGCAGCAGGACTCCGAGCTCTTCGATACCTTATCAGAGACTCCAGTATTTTACAGAAGGTATTAAAACTGAAAGTGGATTACTTGATAGCCAGGTAATTACCAAATAATACTACCATAACGCAATTTGGAATTACTCGGATTTTTCATGAGAATCTGCTATTTATATGACCCTTCAACAGTGCCCATTTTTATTATTCAATTTGTAACTTGGGCCTCCTCCCATAGGAATCACGATCCCATCCATATGTATATTCAGTGTATGTACAGGATTCATGTATGTACAGAAATTCTCCTTCAGTCACATAAGCAAACATATTGAAGCATTTTTTTAACATTTCTGAAATTACAGTATGCCTCATCCAAACTTTTATATAAAACAATTAACTTCTGTAGGCCTTTTTTTTGCTTTAAGCCACGTCTAGGTCCTCTTAGAGCCTGCGGTATATTTTGTAACTCTTGGGTTGTTCTTGCTGAGGATGTTATTTTGTTGATACTTGGATTTGGAGCAGTAGAGCTACAGTCATTTTATAAGTAAATGAACTGAAACACTTCATGGTGGAGGCTTTGAGGCAAATAGTTGTTTGGATTATTTTGCCTCAGCAATCTTTAGAACTTGAATCTCATCTGCGTATCCTATAAAATAATTTTGGGTTGATTTGAGCATTTTCAGCTACCAGCACAGTTCTACTCATACTTTGAGAGGAAGTGAAAAACATAGTTCTTGCTTGTTCTTTCTTCCCTGTGCTACCCCTGTGCAGTCTCCAATCCATGAACCAGAAGATGCCACTTCTCCCTGCAGATCTTTTGGAGGTAGATTTTCAACAGGTATAGGGAAAACATCACCTGTCCTTTTTTTTCCATCAAAAGTATTCCACAGGGTCATCTTCTGGGGAAGGAAGGAAGGAAGGAAGCTTTGTGTATATGTGAGAAACAGATTCTGGATCCAAGTCAGCCAATAATAAAGGACCCTTGCTGTAATTTTAACGTCTGAATCCTAAATACAAGGGACTAATACATTAAATGTTTAATACAATAAACCATGTTTTTATAGGTAGATATAAATATATGTACATAAATATATATATATATTTAATTTTAGATGCATAGATATTCAGCAGAGTAATGAAGTAGAACGAACACAAGCACTTCGTTTAGTCAGAAAGGTATGTGAAGACTCACAGTATAATACCATCATTTACTAAATTATCCATATCAAATCTTATATGACTGTAAAATAATTAATATTGCAGATAGCTTGGTTATTTAATATGGAAAACTGGTAATGAAATTCAGTTAAGATGATATAAACAAGATTATAAATATAAAACAAATATACAGATAAGTATTAGTTTGGTTGCATCCCTCATCCATGGTCACAGTTCTGACCTTCATACTCCCTATAGCCCCTGTGCCTTTCCAAAGCCAAACAGAGTCAGAGGACTTTCAGGAAAAGCTTAAGATATGGAAGGAGAAACATCAAATAAAAGAAGCATATACAATCATGTAACATTTAGTACATTTAGCTCCTCTGCAGGGCTTCTGGTGAATAAATATAATATCTCAAGGGCTCTGTAATATTCAGGCCCACTTTCTGAGAGCCCTCTTAACGCTGCTCAGCTGTGTACCAAATACTGTAGTCCTTTAAGGGACAGGACAAGGCCTATTGGAAGTCAGGACATGGTTAGCTGCAACTAAACTCTGGGTCAAAATGTATGTGTTCCATTCTACTTACTTTATTGATGCCCTAGTTTAAAATTCCATCTCAAAAAAGCAGTTAAACTGGCCTCTCTCAAAAGCACCTATTTTTAATGGCATACAGGACTTTCGGAGTCACATTTGGAGCTGTATGAAGCTCTCATATTCCCAGCTTTTCTATAGACTTTATTATTTATATGAACTTTTCAGACGGAGAAATTATTCTTATTGGAGCACATTTCAGCAGCTTCTGAAGTAGCTTTTGAGTATGTTTTTGCTATTCTTCAATTTGTATGGATAAATTGAATAAAAAGATCTTGATGCTCTAGCAGCAATCCTTTCCCTTATGGCTTCTTTGTATGGTTGTAGTACACCATTTACCTTTAAAAAAAAAAAAATTAAACAAGAAGTTACAGATATAAGAACAGAATACCAAAACAAAATATTCAAGTGGGTGAAATACAGTTTAATACAGATAACGGAATGTTTTGCGTTGTTCTTTAATTGTGCTATGTATGCAGTAAATTCTTCCTTTTTATATATATATTCTTTGCAGATGATCACTGTGAATGCTTCATTATTTCCCAGTTCAGTTACTAATTCTTTGATAGCTGTTGGAAATGATGGTCTTCAGGAGAGGGACAGGATGGTTCGAGCATGTATTGCTATTATCTGTGAATTAGGTAAGAATTTTAAAAAGTATTTCAGTTAAATATGGGATACTGAATAAGGATAGTTTAAAAATTCTTTAAAATGTATTGTAAGTTAAATTTTAATAGTATATAATTAATGCCTCATAAGTAAACAGTAGGTATTTTGTGAAGTAGAATGATAGAGGAATTCTGAAATGTGGGATCCTTGGTGCTCTCTGAGCTTGGTTGTTTGCTTGCAGACGTTTCATTACCCAACTAAGTAACATCATCAGTGCAGTGATGTTCAACCACAGTTCAACCCTGAGCTACATATATTCTTTTCTATTAGAATTCTGAAATACCAGATTATTTAAGAACATAAGAATGGTTACATGATGACACCAAAATTCATCTGTTCCAGCATTGTTTTTCACCAGGGTTAAAAATACATGAAAGCTCAAACACATAAAGGGATTGAGATAGTTCTCTCCTGGTGTTTCTTTTCATTTTTTAGTTCTCAGAGTTCTGAACATTTCTCACAATCTTTAAAAATATATGCTACAGTACTAATAAAATACGTTTCTTTTATTTATTTTGTCCTTTTAAAAATCTTTCTGTGTTGGTGCCTCCTATGTTTATATAATTGATCTCATATGAAGGTTGATTTTATTTTCTGACTTTGGTTAGTTTTTCTTTTTATCTCAATGATATAGCTCCACAAAACCCTGAGGATAGCAAAAAAAACCCAGAGAGCATACAGTTCCCATAAATTTATTTATTTATTTATTTATTTATTTATTTTTCAAATTTGTATGCCGCCCATCTCCCCCAATGGGTGACTCTGGGCGGCTCACAATAATAATAAAAAAACACAGGCCTCTCCAGACATAGACATAATCTATAAATAGTTAAAAACATATATAAAAATGGCCTAAAAACCTCCTATAATTTGGCCCTAAAAAACCTGTAAGATGCTGGGGGGGACAACCCCTCACCCCACCAGCCATCTCCATAGATGCGGGCCCCCCTCTGGCCCCCAGGCCTTCTGGCAGAGCCAGGATTTGATCTCTTTCCTAAAGGCCATGAGGGAGGGGGCACACCGCACCTCAGGCGGCAAGATGTTCCATAGGGCGGGCGCTACAGCAGAAAAGGCTCTCTGCCTAGACCCCACCAATCGAAATTCCTTGACGGGTGGGGTCTGCAATCTGCCCCTTCTGCAGATTAACCATTCAGCAGCAGTAAAATATATCAATAACCATAGCCAGGCTGAATTTAATTAAAAATAATAAGCAGTGCACAAGTTGCCCAAGTCTTGTAATAGATAATGTTTTTATTCTATTTTTATTCTATTTTATATTGTTTTATTGTACTTTAATATTTATTGCTGTTTTATTGTGAACCACCCAGAGTCACTTTTTGTGAGATGGGCAGTATCTAAATTTGAAATATAAACAAATAAATAAATAAATAAACTTACAAGATACTTCCTTAAAACCTGCAAAATGATAAATATTTTTGAAAAAGGACTATTGCTGCTGTTGAGCAGGTTTAGCCCCTTGCCTGTCCATACCAATCAAGCATCTCACAAGGAATACATCTCTGCTGCAATAGGATGCTAATATAGAGTAAGGCTTTTAGATCCATTGTCACTGGTGGATGGTGGCTCTTTATTGGTTTTTATGTTCTACTAGAGAGAATCATCAATCTCTTGGAATGAATGGGCATTCTGTATGGTAGATTGCAAAGCTGTGCCAGCCTTTTATCACATCCCCTTCCCATATGTTTTTTGAAATAATTTAGAACTGTTTCAAAGCATTCTGTGTCAGTTGTATCAACCCAGTTGACAGTACTCAAGAATTATTGATTATCTATATTCTCCTTAATATTGGGTCATTCTTTGCAATGTACATGACTTGGCATGAAATCCTGTACAGCACACCAGGAGTAAGCCCCATTGAACATATTAAAACGTGTTTCTAAATTTTAAATACCTGTTCTTGAACAATTTGAAAATGAGTGTTAAATAAGAGTCCTCAACATTTCTGTAAGGAATCTGTTACGGATTGGTAGTGAAATTATTATGTAATCTTGGAAAGATTTAGAGAATTTAGAAATATTTCATAGCATTTTGAAAAATGAATTTACGATATAATTTAATGTTACCATTTAAATATAAGATTTTTGTCTTTGTGGAAATGTGATTAATATTAAATATTCTTAAAATATTAAAATACTTATTCTCTAAAATGGAATCATTCTCTTTCAGCAATTCAGAATCCAGAAATAGTTGCTTTCCGTGGTGGTCTAAGTACCATTTTGAAAAATGTAATAGATTGTCAATTAAGCCGTATAAATGAAGCTCTCATAACGACTGTCTTACATCTTCTTAATCATCCAAATACCCGACAGTATGTGCGAGCTGATGTAGAATTAGAGGTAATTTTAAATATAATTTTATTAATGTATCTATTTGTTCTAACCTTGAATTGCTTATTTACAGATAGTTTTCATTTAACAACCACAGTTGGGACCAGCAACTCTGTTGCTAAGTGACATGGTCATTAAGCAAGATATCACGTGACCATGACAGACTTAAGACCTCACTTCCTATGCAGTTATTAAGCGAGATATCGTGACTGCAACTTACGATTTTACTACTGGCTTCTCCATTGACTCTGCTTGTTGGAAGCCAGCTGTGAGATGCACAAATGGCGATCCCATGACCATGGGATGCTGTGACAGTCATAAATGCCCACCAGCTGCAAAGTGCCCAAATTTCAATGATGTGACGCAAAGATGCTGCAATGGTTGTAGGCGAGGACTGGTCATAAAGTTACTTTTTCAGCACTGTTGTAATTTCAAACGGTCGCTAAACAGGGCAATCCTTAAGCAAGGACTGCCTGCGTATCACACAGTTTTGGAGCTCTGGCATTTGATAGCAGAACATAATCTATTAACATTGAAATTTGATACTTGCATATGTACAGTACTGTGCAAAAGTTTTAGGCAGGTGTGAAAAAATGCTGTAAAGTAAGAATGCTTTAATATATATATATTGTAATTGTTTATGTTTATCAATTTACAAAATGCAAAGTGAGCGAACAGAAGAGAAATCCAAATCAAATTGATATTTGGTGTGACCACCCTTTGCCTTCAAAACAGCATCAATTCTTCTAGGTACACTTGCACACAATTTTTGAAGGAACTCAGCAGGTAGGTTGTTCCAAACATCTTGGAAAACTAACAACAGATCTCCTGTGGATATAGGCTGCCTCAGATCCTTCTGTCTCTTCATGTAATCCCAGACAGACTCAATGATATGGAGATCAGGGCCAAACCATCACTTCCAGGACTCCTTGTTCTTCTTGATGCTGAAGATATTTCTTAATGATATTAGCTGTATGCTTGGGGTCGTTGTCCTGCTGCAGAATAAATTTGGGGCCAATCACACGCCTGCCGAATGGTATGGCATGATGGATAAGTATCTGCCTGTATTTTTCAGCATTGAGGACACCATTGATCCTGACCAAATCTCCAACTCCATTTGCAGAAATGCAGCCCCAAACTTGCAAGGAACCTCCACCATGCTTCATTGTTGCCTGCAGACACTCATTATTGTACCATTCTCCAGCCCTTCGGTGAACAAGCTACCTCCTGCTACAGCCAAATCTTTCAAATTTGGACTCATCCAGAGCACCTGCTGCCATTTTTCTGCACCCCAGTTCCTATGCTTTCATGCATAGTTGAGTCACTTAGCTTTGTTTCCATGTCAGAGGTATGGCTTTTTGTCTGCAGTTCTTCCATGAAGACCACTTCTGGCCAGACTTTTCAGGACAGTAGATGGGTGTATCTGGGTCCCACTGGTTTCTGCCAGTTCTGTGCTGATGGTACTGCTGGACATCTTCCGATGTTGAAGAGAAGTAAGCATGATGTTTCTTTCATCTGTTGCATTAAGTTTCCTTGGCCAATCACTACGTCTACAGTCCTCAATGTTGCCTGTTTCTTTGTGCTTCTTCAAAAGAGCTTGAACAGCACATCTTGAAACCCCAGTCTGCTTTGAAATTTTTGCCTGGGAGAGACCTTGCTGATGCAGTCTAACTACCTTGTGTCTTGTTGCTGTGTTCAGTCTTGCCACAGTGTATGACCTGTGACATGAAACTCTCTTCCACAACCTCACATTAGTAGCAGAGTTTGGCTGTTCTTCACCCAGTTTTAAGTCTCCTGCGCAGCCGTTTCTGTTTCAGTTAATGACTATGTTTCAACCTACATATGAAATTGATGATCATTAGCACCTGCTTGGTATAATTGGTTAATCATACACCTGACTCTAATCCTACAAGATCCCTGACTTTGTGCAAGTGTACAAAGTGTGCAAGTGTAAGAATGCTGATGCTGGTTTGAAGCCAAAGGGTAGTCACACCAAATATTGATTTGATTTCGATTTCTCTTCTGTTCGCTCACTTTGCATTTTGTAAATTGATAAACATAAACAATTACAATATATATTTTTGGAAGGATTCTTACTTTACAGCATTTTTTCACACCTGCCTAAAACTTTTGCACAGTACTGTATATATGAATTATCCTTTTTCTCACAATAAATTGATACTGTATTTATAAAGTTAGAAAACAGATTGGTTCATAGCATCTGTCAATCCCTTATCTTTCTGCATCCTTTCCTTTAAAAGTAAGAAGCTAGATGACTTGAGTTTAAATGTAGGGATAAGATGCATGTTTTCATGTTAAAGCCCAGATTGACTGCTCATGCCAGTTCTAATAAAAAGTAAGAAGCTTCTGATTGGCAAAAATATAGATAATTATATAGGAAAAGAGGGGTTTATTTTCAAAAGCATATAAATAGATTTAAATACCATAATAATATGCACAGTGGTAATAGAAATGACACTAATCTTCTTTATTGTAGCGGATTTTAGCTCCATACACAGACTTTCACTACAGACACAATCCAGACACTGCAGAAGGACAGCTCAAGTAAGTACACAACCATTCTCTGCTATTCCCAGATTCCTAATTTGTGGAATATGCTCTTAACAGTGATACTATTTTAAAAAACAATGAAACATAACAATTTTGGTATAACTCCAGAGTCTTTACATATTAATGTTTTTATAACAGAGAGGACAGAGAAGCACGGCTTTCCGCTAGTAAAATGGGAATTGTGGCGGCATTTCGATCTTGGGCAGGTAGGCCATTTGTTCTCACTTTAACCGAAGTTAGTAAGTAGAATAATATGCTTCATAGATAAAGCAGAATTTCCTTGAAACAAAACTTTGGGGAATTAGTGTGGGCAATCTGTAGATTGGAAAATTTTTCAGGTAAAAAAGGATGAATTAAGTGCTTAGCTTTCAGTGCTGAAAAAACAATAACGTGCACTGGACAAGTAGATGGTTTAAATTATCTGTTGTATTGATGCATCCATTTTGTTCTTTATTGTTTTACTATAAATGTTTGTTTGAATTTATTGGCTGCCAACTTTTTGGGCTTTAATAGCCTCTGAAACTTTAACAGAAGTCTCTGTTTATGTGTTCAAATGTAAAAACATAATACATAATCCTACTCTTCCATTATATAATTATGCGTTTCATTTTGTTTTCAGGTATAATTAGTTTATGTAAGCCTGGGAATTCTGGGATCCAATCTCTTATTGGGGTGTTATGTATACCTAACATGGAAGTGCGGGTATGTTTTCAACTTCTGCAGTTAGAATTGCAAGATTTACATGTTCTTCACAGGCCATATTCACTTCTCACAATGTTGTTAATCTAGGAAATGTATGATTATTTTCTTAGGCACCTGAGTGAGGATGTGTCAGGAGCATTGCTAGGCATCATCCTCTGTATTTATGGGGATTGCCTGCAAATTTGGTTTTAAGCGGCTATAAATCACATTTTGGTTTAAAGTACAGTAGAATGTAAAAACTTTAAATGTACTTTCCATAATGGAAGCATGAGGAATTACCATCATATTCAATAGACTTAATTTACTCCTTTTGACATATATTCACTGACATGCATTATTTCAGCCCAATGCAGATTGTTTTTTTTTTTATTTATTACAAATATTTTTCTAGAGCTTCTATTACAAAGCATCCCAAACCAATTTAATATCATTGTAAAAAATTTAGAGCAAAAGCAAAGTAAAAGCAGTTGATTAAAACTAGAGATATTGGGGGAAGATAATGGCTGAGAAAGACCACTATAAAAAGGTGACTTAAAAAAAAAAAGACTGCTAAAACATGCCAGTGTTGGTGTATATCGTACAGCAGAGTGGAGATTACTCTACAGGATAGATGCCTCTGTGGAGACCTGCCACCCATACTACCACCAAGTGATAATCCCCCCTTTGAGGTTGGAGTTCAAAAGTTGTGTGTACCTTCATGTTCTTCCAATGGTTTGTTGTGTAGATCAGCCTAGCAGAAAATGGCACTGTTGAACACTAAGATCATTCTTCCACCACAGGTTTTGAATCTGTATAAAGACGAGTTATATCCCTTGTTCTATTTCAGGGAAACCTTAAAGGAAGCCTAAAATCTCATTTTATTTCCTGTATTTTTAATTACTATAAATCTTAAGTTCCCAACACAGTACTTGTGGGTATCTGTATGTTTTTAGATGATATCTACCAGACTCTCTGCTCCATGCAACTTTTAAAACACATTCTAGATTTATTTTAACTAACCAAAAAAAAAAAAAAATTAAATGGAAAGCTTAAACGTTGGAAAGCCAAGCACCAACCACACACATCATTTTTATTACCAAGAATGCCTATAGGTCACAAAGCATTCTTTGAAAATAACATTTGGTGACTGCAATCTATTGCTTTATTGTGCAGTATGCCTATCTATTCCCCTTTCTTCAGAAGAACAAAAGTAAATCAGATTGGTACAAAGTACCCTGGGGAGAGGGAGCTAGAGGACCTAATACAAAGCCAATTTTGCCAAGTTGCATTCTTGTAACTGGTTGTTGCTTTAGATGTCACGTCTACCATGATAGCCATTTTGTGAATGGTCAGTCCCATCCTATGACAGCTAGAGTGTCAGTGCATCCATCACATGTTCTCAACATTCAAAATGTGCCCACTGATTTGAAAAAAAAAAAAGTTCCCTGTGGTAAATGTTTAACAGACAGTTAAAATTTTGGCAGTTGTGACAGGAGATCAGCTGTCTTGAAGGTAGTAGTCCATATTTTTTTAATGTCTAAGTTGTATTTGCTTTGACTAATAGCTTCATATAAAAAACATTTCTGCTCATCTTTGTAATCATATTCCTGTTTATGTTACAGCGAGGCTTGCTTGAAGTTCTATATGATATATTTCGCCTTCCTCTTCCTGTTGTGACAGAAGAATTTATAGAAGCACTTCTCAGTGTAGGTTAGTATTAGAACTGGGGAAATGCTCGATGTTATTTGCTGGAATGACTGAGGAGCATTCTTATACCTGCTGCTGTACTGGGGCTTTAACCCCAGCTAAATTGCAATAATGATGCAATAATCTTTCTTTTATGAACTTGAATTGTGACTTTAAAAAGCTGTAAGCATTTTATTTATGATATATATAGGGCCCCTTTGAGGGAAGTCATTTGTGGTCTAAATTGCTAGTATTTGAAATACTTTTTAAAAATAATTTATACTTGAACCATCACTGTCATTACCCAGTATTTATGTAAATATATTCCATCACTGCAGAATAGGAAGAAAACTGCTAAGAAAACAATGAGAAATAATAATGCCAAATAAAATGAGAGGTCCTGTGCAATAATTTTACAGGTATTCTGTGGCCCACCTTTAAACTTAGACTTTTTTACTTCATATTTTTGTTTGTGCAGATCCAAGCCATTTTCAGGACAGCTGGAGACTTTCTGATGGCTTTGTAGCTGCAGAAGCTAAAGTTATATTACCTCACCGAGCCAGATCCAGGTACTTAACTATTAGCCACCCGACAGGAAACACATTTTTGCATCAATTTGATAATATGAGAGGTTAAAAAAAGGTTAACATGAAGGTTTGTGGCTTTTTTATTTTATTTTTTTTATTTTATCTAGGCCTGACCTCATGGACAATTATTTGGCCCTGGTTCTTTCTGCTTTCATTAGAAATGGCCTCTTAGAAGTAAGTTCAAATTTTAAATTCAATTATAAAAAATTATCCCTGTATGTTCAGTGTGTGTGTATGAATAGTACGTTCAATGTAAAGCAACATGAGTGTCATATGTACACTATATACCTAGAATTTCACTTCTTAATTATTCCAGGGTCTAGTCGAAGTAATTACAAGCAGTGATGATCATGTATCTGTCAGAGCAACCATCTTACTAGGAGAACTTTTGCATATGGTAAGAAAGACTTACTTTCATTTGCTGATTTGCTGCTATTCACTTTAAAAGTCATTAAGAGTAGGGATTCACTTCCAAAAGTAAAGGACAAGGAAATAATGTTCAAAACTTAAAGATGCCAAGATACATTCACGTTGTCATCTTACATTAGTAAAAGAGAGAGAACGTTACAAACATTACTTTCTGTTCCCTCTTACTTTTCAATAGAAGACAATATCTGTAGCTCAGGGTTGAACTGTGGAGTCCTTGGTGCTCTCTGAGCTTGGTTGTTTGCTTGCAGATGTTTCATTACCCGACTAGGTAACATCATCAGTGCTAGTGAGTGTGGGGTTTGCTCCCTGTTTATATACAGCAGCTTGCCCTGCCATCAATAGATACATAGAGATAAACCACATTTACACACCATTCAAAAGAGATAATAAAAAAGCTAAGAAGGAAACAAAAAGACCAGAACACATCTTCTCCAGCAACCAACAGCCAGATAAGCAGGGATTAACACCAGACAAACAGTCAAGCAGAAAATAATACCCTAATCAAGAACTACCAAGGAGAAAACCACACCTCCATCAACACTGGCAGGGCAAGCTACTGTATATAAACAGGGAGCAAACCCCATACTTCACTAGCACTGATGATGTTACCTAGTCAAGTAATGAAACATCTGCAAGCAAACAACCAAGCTCAGAGAGCACCAAGGACTCCACACCTCTTTTATTACCTTAAAGCCTAATGGTTTTCTGGGTTTGGTGTTGTGCATAACAGTGGTTGCCTCATCTGTAAAAAATTGGGCAGTTCACTGTAAAATCCTTGCGTGTTTTCAGTGCATTGCTGGTGATCCTGAAATCTCCCTCTGTTCTTGGTTTAAGAAAACACAGTCAAGATTATTTTATTAAGCTGAGAACTCCCTCTACTAAAGTAACATTATGAGGTCATAATTTATCATTTCAGCAGGTTGTTCCTTTTTAGATTAGGATTGACCAATTGCTTGTTGACTGCTTTAATTAACAGATAATGTTTTGTGAATGGCTCTTCCATGAGAGCTAGTAGACTATTTCCTTTGTCTACAAGCAAGACAAGCAATTAGGAAAGAGCGTTTTCCAATAGTTTTTTCCCCAGTTCAGTACAGGTAGTCCCCAGTTTAAGTATGAGTTCTGTTCCCAAGCTCTGTCCTTAAATCGAATTTGTATGTAAGCCAGAACAGTATTATTGTATAATACTGTTTAAGTAGTATTGTGAACTTGAACCATTGTGTATTTAACTCAAATCATTATGTATTTAACTCGAATTTTGCTACAGTGGGCTCTGTTCTTAATTATGAATTGTCCTTAAACCAGGTGTTCTTAACCCAGGGACTACCTGTATTTGCTTTTTTAATAAGGTGTTTATATTAATTATATCATTTGATATAAGCTCTGATTTTATATCATTAAAGTAAAACAGCTTTCATTTTGGAAGGGTGGCTAGGTGGAAAAAACTGGACTTTGTTTCAAAACCTGTAAAGCTGTTTCTGTTTTTCAGGCAAACACCATTCTTCCACATTGTCACAGCCATCATTTACACTGCTTACCAACTTTAATGAATATGGCAGCTTCTTTTGACATTGTAAAGGAGAAGAGACTGTAAGCATACATTTTAGTAACATGCTTAAGATACGCTAAAAGTATTCATTCAGCATTCTTGAACATCAGGGTACATCTTTATACATTTTATTCATCGAAATAGATATCTCTACTGATGAGTCAGAAAGATAGATAGAATTTCTGCTCATTGAAAATTGCCTCCTTTCTTTCTGCTGATGGAAATCTCTGCTCCGTCAAAGAGCTTTCCATCAGCACTGGAACACCAGTTGCATAAACCCACTAGTGAGCAGTTTTTGCTTCCTGTATTATTATTTTCATCTGAAAATTTCTCTTGCCAAAATACTGATTAAGACAGATTGTGTCTATTTTCAAAAGAAAGCAAATATAATCTCCTTGTTTTTTTGTTTTGAAATTCCCAATTGTTTTCCTTGCATGTTGTATTTCAATTTTGAACTTTATTAGTTGACATTTTCAGTAGTTGTTTCCCCGTGACTTAAATTTATAGCCGTGTATTAGAACTACATATGTTGAATGCTGTACATTTATGCTGCATTCTCATTTTTGAACCAATTTCTTCTCCACTACAGCAAACTCCACTAGTGGCACTGATACTCCTGCATATTATTTTAAAGATAGGAGTGTAATCTTGGTGTAAGAACCAATATATTGTAGAATCAATCATTATAGCACTACATGTAAATTACATTCAAATAATTTTTGTTTATAACTCGTAATTACTTGTATGGTATAGAACAAATGAAAAGATCCAAAGCCTGCACATTTAAAAATGTCAGAATAGTATAATTGCTATTTCACTTAGACTCCTGAAATGGGACTCAGTTTGTATTGGATTCAAATAACATTATTTTATAACATTCTATGCTTCAGGCCCCATCATAAAGGTGACCTCTGCTCAAGCCATTATTAAGCTTGAAAGCCATCTCAGCATAAAAAATCCCTGGGATTTACAGAATATACCATGCTTTCAGATCCTGATTAAGTACAGTAATTGTATTAACACGTTCTTCTGGTAGACGAGCCAGTGCTGCACTGAACTGCTTGAAACGCTTTCATGAAATGAAGAAAAGAGGACCTAAACCTTACAGTCTTCATCTAGATCACATTGTTCAGAAAGCCATGTCAACACATCAGCGAAGAGATCAGTATCGGGTGCAGAAAGATATCTTTATTCTAAAGGTAGAGTTATCTGTGGTTTTGTAAACACAAAAACATAATACTTATATAATTTTAACCTAAACTTTCCTGTTATAATGGTTAGCAATTCTAAGTATAGACTAACATTTTTTTTTCATTTGTAATGGGTCTTGGGGAGCCTGTATCACTAGAAGCTAATACAACTCCAAGGTTTTGGTTTTATTTTCTTTTTAAAAACTATGCATTTTGGTTTGGTTAGTCTGAAATGTGGTGATAGTAACACAGAGGTAATTTTACAGTAAAACTTACTTTTCTTTTTCCTTCTGCTGCTGAAGGATACAGAAGAAGCACTATTAATGAATCTGAGAGACAGCCAAGTTCTTCATCACAAAGAAAATCTGGAATGGAATTGGAATCTGATAGGGACCATACTTAAGGTAAGATATACAGTACAGTGATATCCTAATCAACATTTAAGAATATAAATATAAGGAATTAATTGAAATAATTCTTACTATGCTTTGTATTTGCTGTTTTTAGTGGCCAAATATTAACTTAAAGGCTAACAAGGATGAACAGTTGCACAGGTATGTAACTATCTATTATGTTGAGAAAAATAATTACAAAAATATTTCAGTTTGTCCTGGACATTTTTGTTATTATAATATTTTAGCTAGCAGCTGATACGTTAGATAAAAAGAAATTGGATTGTCTCTCTCCCCCCCCAATAAATTTGAATTTAATTTCTTGTAAATAAACTATTTTCAGCTATTTTAGATCCAGTGTGGCATTCACATAAGAAAGATCAGGTATAAACAATTATTTTCAGATGATGAACTACCAGCCCTCTAGTAATGGGCATAGACAACAAGAGGTTATTCTTAATGGAGTTGAACAAATGGATGAGTTTTGAAATTAAAGTAATAGTTGTAATATTATCTTAACCATTGTGTTTGTGAGATCCTGTCACAGAGAACACTGGATACTGTCACACAGCATCATAAAGAAGGATCTTTATAACTCTTCCAGTCATACTTGTTTATATTTATCCAGAGGGTCAGAACACATGGAAACAAAAGCAGATATATGAATTCTGTTGGCCATTTTGTGATCTAAAGTTTCACTTACTCATATATAAGCACACCTGTGTACACCTGCACAGTTCAAAATCTAGCTGGCTAGGCAAGGTTTGAGTTGCAGAAGAACAGAAATGGGGTACCCGCCATGCATGGTACCTCATATCATATGATGGCTCTGTAATACTACAGTTCCCATCCACTTTTGTAACTTTCAGTAAGAACTGTCTCTTGTTTTGAGAACCACTTAGCATTTTTTAGTGTCTTCATAGAAATCTTAATTCTGGTATTTTACTGCGTTTACTGTAAAAGCTGATTTCTACTAGAACAATTTTTGTGCCTTTATGAACTTATCTATTAACTTTTTTTTGCTCTATCAATTTGTGGCATTATTTTATTGAAGAAATGCCTCTAATAATGCCTACTTATTTCCCACATAATGCATTTTTTCTTAAATTACCTTATTGTTTGTTACATTACCTTATTGTTTGTTACATTATATTTCTCATAAATTTCATTTAAATAAAAAACAGATTCTGTAAGTACTAGATGGCAGACAAAGATTTTTTTTTCCTTTTCACCAATTTAAAAAATAACTGATTTTTATCCTAATTGGCCACTTTTATACAATATATTTTCTCTCAAAATTTCATATTGAATCTTGTAAATTCAGGAAAAAGCATTTTACTTATTTGAAGTCAGCAGAGGGATATCAAGAGTAGTTGTTTACATTTGCAGATAAGCAACATAAAAGAGAAAGATTTGTGGGATTTAAATATTAAATTCAGAAATTCAGAGTGCAGATTTGAAAATGCATAACTAGAGTCTTCTTTAGCTTATATGTTGTTAATAGTGCTCTCTTTTGACAATGTTTTATTTTCATTTATTTTATATGTCTTAAGAAATACAACAGATTTCCTGATAAGTTGGTGCTACCTTTTCTGTAATATAAAATATATATCATTTGATCTTTGCCTATATACATGAGTTCAGAAGTATTGAGCTTGAAAAGGAAATTCACCAACTTACATGCTCCAATTGAGAATAGCAACAAGGATGGCAGAAGGATTCATTTTTATTCATTTATTAAGATGTTTATTTAACATATCTAATGTGTTTGTATAACTGAGATCAACAGTAGATTGGAGGTATGAATAACTAAAATAAAGAGTTACTGCATAAAAAACCTCAGTCTGGAAAAAAATGCCTCGTTGGAATAAAAAAGAAGGTTTGTTAACTAGCAAGAACCAGTGACAAAGAGGTTGGATTAATCATTTCTTGAAGTAGAATGCCTTACAAAATAGAAACAGTTATAAAAAGAGTTATCTCTAATTTCTTAGCAGGCTATTGAGTATAGTTCGGCAATAGACCTCAGGGAGCAGTTAGATTTAATGTCACTGTGATTTTGTGAAAATGTTATATTGACTCTAAATTTGAAATGATAAAACTATTCTGTTATACTATAAATAACTATAAACATATACATACATTGTCAAAAAGCCTTTAGTGTTTTTTTTTAATTGCCTCATTCTTTTGTTTGATGCTAGATTTGTACGACGGCTGATGTATTTTTACAAGCCTAGCAGTAAATTGTATGCCAATCTAGATCTGGATTATGCAAAGTCAAAACAACTCACAGTTGTTGGTTGCCAATTTACTGAATTTCTCCTTGAATCTGAAGAGGTAAAATTGATTTTTTTTTAAGCCATAATTAAGGACTGGCAGATTCCTGTTTAACATACTCTAAATGCAAAATCATACCATTTTTACCAGGTTTAGCAAAAGTGGAAATATTTAAATGGAAGTATTTAATTCTGAATCTTTAAAATTCAGTAGTAAATGCAGCTTAATCTTTGGGCAAAAATAGAATTCATAAGATGTATTGTTTATTCTGGGTCACAGTGGAAAATGTAATATAAAAGATATTGGTAATGTTCTGCTTCAGTAAATAAATTAAAAACAAAAAGAGTGTAACCTGCCTAGAATCTTTTGGTGAAATGATTATTCCTCTTCTTAACTCTGCACTTCAGGGGAATATAAAATAAGCCTAATTAAATGGTGCCTGATTAATTAGGTTTTCCACTCAGTCTGACTGCTTGTCAATTAATAATTCCGCACTTTCTGTTTTAATACTGGAGGCAGTACAATATTTTGGAACAAACACATTAATTTAAAAAATAACTAATTAATGCAGACCAGTCAATCCCGAAGTTTATTAATCAAAACACACAAAACAGAAATTGCAGTCAGTTCAGAAACAAAATGCTAGTTATACCTCCTGAGACTTGCCTTATTTGGTACATTAGCCAAGTAGTTCATGGCTTTCATGCTTCAGAAGATGCATTTTTAGAGATAATTGTGCATTTAGAAATTAAAATTTAAAAGGTGGCATGGTTTTGAGAAACTGGCCTGACCTGCTTCAGGATATTGAGTGGAAGTGATACATGGGTCAATCAACGTGCCCTTTTGCCCCTCAGGAAGGAAGACAGGAAGGAAAGAAGGAAGGAAGGCAGGTGCAACAAAAGGTAGATACAGACTTAACAGTTGTCTAAAGTTTTTACATGTTTGCCTTTTGCATTCCTAACCTTCTGTGATGTGCAAAAGGTAATCAAAATTGCTTGCTCTGGTTCCTTTTTTGCTTGATTTTCTTTGGCAAAACTCACTAACTTGCAGAAGAAAGCAGCAGAAAATTAAGTTCAGTTCTGTCAAATCCTGGCCTTGACTTGCCACTTTCTCTTTCCATTGTTAGCTCTGGAAAAACTTGGACTGCCTGTGGATTGTTTATATTTATTACTGCCATAATCCCCATAGGAATGACTTTCAATTTATGTCAAGATCATTTGAGGGCATTATCAAGACTGACTGTCTCCACATTTCACTTGTAGTCTAAATTTCGTAAAAAAAAATTTCCTGTCATTGTCACATACATTTTTTATATTTTTTCTATATTACATGTCCTTTAATTTAAGCGTAATTTTTAAAAATCATTCAAGTTACAGAAATTTTACAATAAATATTTTCCTTTGGTTTTACCTTTCTAGGAATTCAGCAGTTGTTTGTTTTATACCAAGAAAAGTTGTAAATATATTGTGTTTTTTCATTGAACAAGGAAAATCTTGCTAAAAATAACCTGAATAAAGTTTTTGTTCTTTCCTTTTAAAGCAGGATGGGCATGGCTACCTTGAAGAGTTAGTAAGAGATATTGTACACTGGCTTAACATTTCATCTGGAATGAAACCAGAACGCAGTCTCCAGAACAATGGGTTACTTAACACTCTTAGTCAGCACTACTTCTTATTTTTTGGTACCCTCTCCTGTCATCCCCATGGAGTGAAAATGCTTGAAAAGTGTAATGTATTTCAGTGGTAGGTATTCGGTTACAAAAATAGTTTTTGAAATATTAGGGTTGCAGAAACGTAAACATAGAAATTATCTTAATATGTCATAATTTCTATAGAACTGAATGTGTGGTAACTATAATTAACTGTGACTAGTTGATGTTAAGTTTTTACTTTTGGAGGAATAAGATTATTTTAGATTTTATTTGTAAAAATGTTGCACACAAATTACAAGCAATGTAAAGACTATTGAAGAAGATAAATATATTCATAATGCTTTCTAAGTAAACATTTCACATTTATAGAATGTAATTAGAATAAGCACTAGTCATTTCCTCTGGGAAAAAAAAAACATGGTGGAAAAATCAATATGCATTATTTCAGTTCCATAATAATATATAACATTGTTGGCAAGTAACTTAGGCAGTTATTCTTTGGCCCAAATAACTTCAAAATCTGACAGTGGCAGAGGCACCAATGGAAGAGCAGGAAAAGAAAAGGGATTTTTAAGATCAGTCTATTTTTCTTAACAAGGAACTTAGTTTCTTAGACTCTGCTTTTGTTATAGGTATATATCCATATCTTACTAGAATTCCATTCATTTTTTGTTCGTTTGTTTCCAGTCTCCTTAATCTGTGTTCCTTGAAGAATCAAGATCACTTACTCAAACTGACAGTTTCTAGTTTAGACTACAGCAGAGATGGTTTAGCAAGAGTCATCCTTTCTAAAATCCTAACGGCATCAACCGATGTAAGTGAAAGCCGGATTCATGTTTTCATGGTATGGTATAGAAGCTAAAATGATGAACTATGTTTGAATCCTTTCTCAGACATAACCTTGAAACTAACTTAGTGACTTGATTCAGTCACTTTCTCTCACCCTTCATACCTCTATGAAGGAGTGACCTGAAAGATGGTAAGAGATAAATATAATATTGCACATAAACCTTATAAAAGTAAGCTATTTATTTGTTTGTTTGTTTGTATCAGCTGATGGTGGTCTCATGAACACTGACATTCACCACTGCAAGAGAGGCCTTTGGTTCCCATTACCCTGGGGTTCTTTGAGACCTCCCAGAATATTACGCACCTTGCTCTTGGTGTGATCTTGGTTAGTTGACCACTCCTGGGGAGGGTAACAACAGTATTGAATTGTCTTCATTCTACATGATCTGCCTGACAGTGGACAGGTGGAGTCCAGACTCTTTGGAAATAGTTTTGTACCCTTTTCTGCCCTGGTGAGCATTAGCAGCTGTTTTCCAGAGGTCCTCAAAAATATTGTTTCTTCGAGCCATAGTACACTTCCACATACCTATGTCGCGAAAATCAAACTTTGATAGTGAACACCCACAATTCTGTTCTTTAAATAAAGCAAGACCTCCCACACTCATACCTGATTATCATCCCATTGATTAAAACACCTCACTTTAATTTCCTTTCAAATGAACTGATAATCCTAGAGGTTCACATACTTTTGCCACACACACATCTGTAGCTCTGGATCATTTTCCTCAGTAAATAAATGAACAAGTATAATGTTTTTGATTCATTTGTTTAATTGGATTATCTTTATCCAGTTTTAGGACTTGTGGAGAACAGACCATGTTTTAGGTCATATTTATGCAGAAATATTGAAAATTCAAAGGGGTTCACAAACTTTTAAGCACCACTATACATATACACATTCAAATACTCATACATACCATATTTAACCCAAAGAAATCTGATTTTGAATTTAAAATCTCTCCCCCCACAACCTGGAAGGTTGATAGACAATGTTTGTTTGTTTCTTTTACTGTAGTCACAACAAAACTAAGATTATCCCTCCCCCTCCCTATTTAAGCAGAATATTGGGGCAGGGGACCTAATCTTTCTAATCTTTCTTTCAATTAAATACACTATATTTGGGGAAAATGTTATGGAGGGCTGAGGCTTATAGATCAAGTAGACTCCTAACCCTGTTTTTGATTTGGCATTAACATTAACATTGATTGTATAATGACATTTTGTATATGTAAAACCAGTTCCTTACCATGTTCCATTTTGGGTCTTCCATTAATCTGTTTTTTTTTTCTTTCATAGAACTGTAGGTTATATGCTACAAAACACCTCCGAGTACTGCTGAGAGCCAATGTGGAGTTCTTCAGTAATTGGGGAATTGAGTTACTTGTCACACAGCTTCATGACAAAAATAAAGCCATTTCTTCTGAAGCACTTGATATCCTTGATGAGGCATGTGAAGACAAAGTGAGAGCTTTTCCTTGTTCTTTAGTTGGTGAAGAAACCTAGCTTATTTTTTTATCTTAATTCTACTTAGGGGGTTAATGTAATAAAAATAAAAATTATTATAATATATGCTGTGATGTGTTGTGATGACTTTTCCCAAATGTAATTCCAAAAAGAATAAAATGCAGAACTTAATTTAGGAGAAGCTTGAATTATTTTTCTTTTAACTTAGATTTTTCAAGGCTGGCATTTTTGAAATAGGAAAGAAGCACAAATATTCAATAAATATAACTTAATATAGGCAGCTTATGAAAATAATGCTTAGATTACTATATATATATAAACTGAATGTGGATGCCTATCTTGGAATTTATCTTGGGGTTTATCCTTGCTTTTCTCTTTTGGCTATTTTTTTGTCTTTAATACTGATTTGGATTTTGTTATTATGCTTTTCTTGATGTTATAAATACTGTAGAATAATTAAATAAAATTAAATATGCAGATTTGATTTAGATTTTGAATTGATGAGGGAGATTTCCAGTATGACAATACGTGAAATGGAAGTTACTATCTCCTAAACTTAACTCCATCCCTCTTCTTTTTTTAGGCAAATCTTCATGCCCTCATTCAGATGAAACCAGCACTTTCTCATCTAGGAGACAAGGGTTTGCTTCTGCTGCTAAGGTAAACATTTAATGTTTACTTCAGATGAAAACAGGCTAGTTAACCTGCATTTGCTCTGTAAATATTTATAAACTGTGGTTTGTTTTTTTGTTTTGTTTTGTTTTCCAGATTTTTATCAATCCCAAAAGGGTTTTCCTATCTAAATGAGCGAGGCTATGTAACAAAACAAATGGAGAAATGGCAGAAGGTATTTAATTAATTGGAATCACTCTCTCAAACTCAGTGTTATATGTGCATCAACTATTATGCCAAGGTTTTATCTGAGCCAAAGCCTACCTTGTTAGCAGCAAACATTAGGGACACAAGTGCCTAATGCCTTGATTTATGAAAAGGAATATAGTGCATATATGGAAATTTTGCAAGTACACCCTAAGAAGTAGCATTAATTATATTTAATATTTAAGTTTCTTCAAAATTGAATTTTTAAAAATGTTTTTTTTTAAATACCATTCCTAGAGTATAATCTTCTAGACCAGTATTTCTTGAAGTGTGGTCCTAGAACCCCTGGGGGTCCCCCAAGACCCTCTCAGGGGTCCACAGAATCAAAATTATTTGCCAGCCTATGTTGAAAAATAATACTGTATTAAAATCCCATCAAACAATTGTGAGAAGCGGTAGCAGCAGCAAATGTGTCAATTTTAATTTTTAATATGATAAATATTAATAAATACGATCTGTAGAAACAAAAGGTCTTTGGGGTCCTTCATAATTTTTAAAAGTGGGAAGAGTTAGAGAAAAAGGTTTTAGAAACAATGTTCTAGACTGTTCTGATTGGCATAGGGCAGCCCTAAGCTGTTACTTTTTATAGTAGTTTAATGATAAGTGGCCGTGAAATTGATACAGTAGCCTCTTCCTGTCTTTGTCTAGTTATGCTTCTATATTAACAAAGTAAAATGGGCTTGAATGACCCATGCCTACTTGGATTTGTTAAGGTTGCTAAGTTGCAGTACAATATTTGGCATTGTTCTTCTAATCCATTGTGAAGTGCTGCTTTCATATATAAATGGCTTGTGAAAATTTAAAGATTAATCTTGCAGACACTGGAACTGTGGTTTTCCTTTAAAAACCAGAATTTTTGTTCAGTGGGCCAAGGTGTGCATAAACAAATAAGAAAACTGACTTCTCTTGTTTCAGGAAAGGACAGATTTTAGTTGTTTTGCAAGAAGTAAGGTTTTAGATTTGTTTGAAGATAAATCATCTGTAAACTTGTTTGGATAGGAGAAGGATAGTCAGGGATAAAGAGAAAGCAATTTTTAAAAGTTACGCATTGACCCATGTAATGGGTTCTTTTTTAAACTGTAACCAATTTGATTGACACAGACTCAGAAGTTCACCAAAAGCGCATAATACTTCTCCACAGCCTACTCTTCCACAACCCACATCCTCTACATTAAATTAATCCCATCCAAAACTGTCTTTCATTAGAAGAAGTGGTTACTGGAATTACACTAACATTTCCACATAACCTGTAGTATTGCCCTACTGAAAGAGGCTGTGTGGATTCAATAATAGAAGAGCCTATTCTTTGATTACATTGCAGGATGAACATCTTGCTTTTTGAATGAATGGGAATGGAGATACACTGTCATTGAAGGCAACTCTTCCACTTGGTTATAGAAAAGAAATTCATAACCAAGAACCAAATAGGATATTTGTATAGGATAGCCAAACTTATTTTGTAAGATTGTGAACCTGATCCAATGGGAATTACATTAGATTGATCTTGCTCAATCTTCTTGTCGCTCACAGAGAGATATTTTTGGCAGCATTTTGATTATAAAATCTGTCTCCAGTGAGTATTTTACCATAATGGAATTATAGAACATTTCTTACTTGGATAGCGTGTTTATAAATACAAATATTGCTAGAGAAAATTTTTTTTTCTGAAAATCTCTATATTCCATTATATCTTAGGAGTACAATTTAAAATATGTCGAGCTGATAGAAGAGCAATTAAATGAAGCACTTACTACGTACCGCAAACCTGTTGATGGTGATAATTATGTTCGTCGGAGCAACCAAAGGTAAAAGAATATTGACTGATTTGTTAAAGCAATGCCTATAGTTACGCACTTGGTTTTAAGATTGTCATAATTAATTAAGTGCAATCCGACCATTTTTCTTCCCCACAGATTGCAGCGGCCACATGTCTACCTGCCAGTTCACCTCTATGGCCAATTGGTACACCACAAAACAGGCTGTCATCTGTTGGAAGCTCAGGTGAGGAAATTTAATGTAACTGATTCAAATAAGTTAATATTAAATAAAATGCAATATTCTTTTCATTGTCTTTAGCATTTATTTGCCTATTACTGGTTCAGAAGCGTGTAGCGTAAGCCATGCTACAAGGCAGTTTGGCTTGGCTTTCACAGCATTGGCCCCATATGCAAATCAGGAATTGTGAAATCACACATAAGGTTAAACAATTGCCAGTATTCCTGCACACTCCCTCTCTTTTTAACTAGTGAGAGTAACTGTTGAGGTGTATATAGAATTGATTCTTGAGGTTCTTGCTTCTTCATGCTTGGTATTCTAAGCCCCATTTCTTTAGTCCATAGAAGTAGGGAGGTGTCCTGCATTGCAGTGACACTGTTTTGCCTCCACCAAGACATACTATCTTAGAGTTCCTGTCTATGCCTCTTCTAAATTATAAATGTATCCTTGTTTTTTAGGATTTGTTTGTATTACAGACAAATTGTAGAAGGTAAAGGTAGTGAGAGATTCATGCTATAATATTAATGGTGCACCCTCATCAATTCTTAAAAAATGTGTATTTTCCAGATGTTATTTTACAATTACCTTTTCTTCTTAAAATTTACTTTTGTTATAATACACAAAAAAGAAAATGAGGAAAGAAAAGCGGTATCAACCAATAAAAATAAGGAAAGAAAACAAATGAAAAACTCCAGTACCACCGCTGCTACCACCATTCGCACATGGTGAATGGTTATTTTAAAATCCTTTGTTTTTCAGTATTGCAGCTGGCTGGCATTAATAACCAATCTCATGACCACCTGCAGTTTTATTACAATTTAGTATATTTTGAGAAACCCTTTTCTGCAGCTTTGAAAGCATCTAATGCATATATTTCATTCTTCTTGGAATGGAACATTGTAATCTAAAGAGGATGCATTCTTAATTGATAATTATTTATAAAAAACACAAGGCAATTTCATCCGGAGCTTTTCCCACATGGCATGGCAGTGAGATGGATTTAGAGAATTTAAAGGAAAACATTGAATAGTCAGTATTGTTTACCTAGGTGAACAGCCCTTTTCAGTTGATTGTATATAGTTTTGGAAGACAAACAAATTGGTTATTCCTATTCTTGCATTTTGCATCTCTGTGGTCGCTGGGAGTTGAAAAGGACTTGATGACACATAATCAGTCAATCAATCAATCAGTTCTTGCATTTGCACTTGTATAACACTAAGCCAAACTTGAATTTCTGGAAGTTATGCTCTTCCTAGGATGAAGTGTTAGTCTCACGTAGATCTCCAGATAAGGAATGTCATAATTGGAAGTACTCAGTTTGTTTTTTCATGCATGCATTATTTTGCATTCATTCTCTGTTCTACACTATGATAAAATGCAAGATGCTGCTATGGAGCTACTATGATAACAGTGTGAAATGGTAGTAGATTGCACAAGAGATATGCGTGTTAAGCTCAGTTTTCAGCCTTGTTAAACATCTTAGTTTTGAAGCGATTCTGAATGAAGGAAAAGGATGAAGGATGTTGGGAAGCTTACATGTTCCCCAGCCCCTCTCACATGAAATGAAACATTCTGTTTAGTAAATATTTTATTGACATTCTCAGTTTAACATATTATCACGTTTTATATTGTAGTATTCTTAAAGAAATTATTAACAATATAAAATACTTTGTTTTTAAATTATGTGACAAAATGCATAAATACTTACACTTTATAATGAGCACTGCTGTAATCTGGAAATAGAATATAACAGTTGATAAATAATTTAAATCTGATATATAAATTACACTGTGATTGTTCTTTTTGTTGTTTAGAGTATTGTTCCTGACCTGAGTTACACTGTCCGTTCCCCTATGCTGGAAAAATGGGAGGGGATTAAGCAACTAAAAGCTGCTCTTTGGGCACTGGTTAGTTAAAAAATATTTACCACATTTTTTAATATATATTTCTACAATGAAATATAAATCAGTAGTTACCAGTTTGTTTCTATTCTAAAAATGTTTGCTAAATTGCTATAGAGAGGTAAAATAACATGCGAGGGTTTGTTTATATTCAGTTTTTCTACTGCAAATGATGCTTAAAAAAGCTAATAATAAAATGTTAAATAATTAAAATAAATGATGAATGAAATACACAGATAATATATCTGTATTTAGACAGACAAATGAACTTGCAATAAGGCAAAAGCTTTTAAAAATATAATTGTCAGCAGAACTGTATTTATACTTCTAGCTTAGAATCTTAACTGGAAGAGTTTAGGACTTTGGAACAGTCATTAAGAAGGCCTCTTCTCATATTCCTCTAAGAGGTTTTGGAGGAAGGCATATAAATTATAAAAAATAAATAATAATTTGGGAGAATAATTAATTTTAAATTATGTCCAGCAACGATAACAGCAACCTTCATGGATTCTCCTTTTTGCAATATTCAAGCCTCAGAGATTACATATGATCTATGCTTAAACAAACCAATAAATAAACATTGTCAAAATTTGGCACCAGCCATTGAACATTAGTAACCCTATGTTCTGCTTATTTCCAGTGGGAAAAATAAAAGGTTTCTTTAGCTTTCAGATTGGTTTAACTTACCTGAATTACAAAGAAAAAATTAGGGCAATATTGCAAAATGTCATTGGTCCGTCTCCTGAAAATAATAGAAAAACAACATAGTAGCTGGCTGCCAAAATTATTTTGCCATCATCTTGAGTAACACAATTTTTTCTTGGTTAATAAATCATGGATTTCACACTATTAGTAATCAAATTTACTATTCTAATCACGTGACTTTGGGCTGTTGATCTGAGAAAAAAACTGTTGATCTCAGAGTTGAATCTTGAGTATAGTAAATTGTACTCTGTGGGTTGGATCTAGAGGTTCCCATTACTTCTACAAAGGAAGACTCCTCTAGTGGAAGAAGGGAATTTTACAATTCTGTAATACTAACCAGATTAACCATATTTTTCTATTGGTGAGAGTAATGAAATGGGTTAAGGAGATTTTAAAAGTTATATTCCTTGCGTAGTTGAAAAATAGACTATGATAAAGCGATGTCAGTACTTTTAAAAGAATATCCATTGGGGAGACAAATTGATCCTTCTGTAAGTAGAAACAGTATAGCATTCATGCAAAATCTCTTTAAGTCTATAAGTTGCTATTTTATCTTTTGTCAACCATGCCTTGATCTTGTATTTGTTCACAAATATTTATATTTAAGGGAAATATTGGATCTTCAAATTGGGGGTTGAATTTGCTTCAAGAGGAAAATGTGATACCTGATATAATGGCACTTGCCCAACATTGTGAAGTCCTGTCTATTAGAGGGTAAGTAGAACATGAAAACTGGAAATGCATTGTAAAGAGTCTGTGTGTATTTTATTTTGTCTGGGTATCATTAATATACAGTAGTTAATTTTTTATGAACTGATAGAGTTGGAAGGGACCTAAGAGGTCAACTTTCTGCTCAGTGCAGGATCCAGTAAAGCATCTCAGATAGATGACCATCTAGCCTGTTTGAAAGCCTCTAGCAAAGGAGAGCTCACATTTCAATTAAAATATAATCATGGCCTGAGGCCAGTACCATGGAGAACTAGCCGCTTCTTCTTGTAGCCTGTTCCATTGGCTGACAATTTGTACAGTCAGTAATTTCCTTTTGATTCCTAGCAATAACCTGCTTCCTTGTATATTTAATCTATTGATTCTGGTCCTGCCCTCTGAAGCTATAGAGAATAAGTCCACTCCTTTTCCTGTGTGACAATTCTTGAGATTAATATCTTCCCTTAGTCATCTTTTTGGTAGGCTAAATATACCCATATTCTTTAACTATTCCTCATTTCAGCCCACTGCTCAAATTGCCTAGATCTTTTTTATTTTTCTTTCTTTCATCTTGAAGTATTAGCTACCCCTTCCAAATATATGTCATTTGCACACTTTGTGTCTCCTAAATTTCTTTCTAAAAGTTAATGAAAAAATTGTTGAACACACAGGGCCCAGGACAAAGTCCTGTAGTATTCCGTTGGATACTTCTGTCCAAGCTGGACTGAATTCTCTTAACTGCTGGCTACCAAGCAAAGTCATGCTTCCTTGTATTTTCCACAGAGTTGCGTGCTGTCTGCCCACTTTTGTAACTTAGAGCAGTACTGCTTGTCAGTAACCACTTATAAATCAAGCTGGTGTTGTGTTCTCAGTCTGAAACAGGATACCTCCCCTCTCAGTTAATCTAATCACTCTTACTTCTTCAACCAATCCTTCCCAGTTGGTGAGGATTAGGTCTAGGATAACAGATCCCTTTGTTCTTTCTTCTACTTTTTGACAAATGCAATCACCAAGAGACGATAAAAATTGTTAGATCTTTGACAGAGTTAAGATTCCCAGCAGATATCAGGATAATTAAAATACCATATTGTTAATGTTACATTGCTTTATGAAAAACTCATCATCTAATGCAGAATTCAGAAGATAGGCCTTATCTCTATCTTCTACTTACTTTTGCTTTTTTCTCTCCTTTTATTCTTACCTAAATACTTTCAACAGAATTACCATGCTCTGATTCCTGAATTTATCTGCAAAGATTTTTTTTTTCTTTACAGACAGTGCAATGTCTTCCCCTCTTTTACTGATTGAGTTACTTTTGAATAAATTGAAGCTTTCTAGTGCTGTGTGTCATCCTAGCAACCTTAAGTGATGCACATCCCATCATACTGATTGATTGATCATATTTATATGGCTGCACATCTCATATAGCATATTCTGGGTGGTGTACAAAACAATCATAAAAACAATTTTTAAAAATATTCAAAAAGTTAAAAAAAATATTGTAAAAGGCTGAGAGAGAGCATCAGATTATAAACAATGGAGCCACCTAATCAAATTATTGTTCCCTTGCGATCCTCAGGCCTTTTGGCACAACCAGGTTTTAAGAGACTTCTGGAAGATCAGGAGAGATGGGGCCCAGCTCACCTCAGGGGATGATGTTCCACAAGGTGGATGCCAAAAGGCTTGTCTCCTGGGTCCCATCAGATGTAACTCCTTAACAGATGGGATCTGCAACATACCTCTTCTGCCAGATCTAATGGGATGGGAGATGTAATTGGGAAGAGGCGGTCCCTCAAATAACCCAGCCCCATGCCATGAAGGCTTTAAAGAGCAAAACCAGCACCTTGAATTGGACCCGCAAGCAAACTGCTAACCAATGCAGTTTGCAGAGTAGCAGTATAATGTGTGCTGCTCTAGGGGGACACATAACTGCCTGCACTGCCACATTCTGTATCAGCTGAAGCTTCTGGATACTCTTCAAGGGCAGCCCCAAGTACAGTGCATTACAGTGGTCTGTTCACCCAGGAGGTGACCAGAGCATGAATGATTGTGAATAAAGCCTCCTGATCCAGGAACGGGCACAACCGGCACACAACATGAAGCTATGCAAAAGCCCTCCTAGCCACAACTACCACCTGTTCTTTGAGGAGGAGTCATGAGTGCAGGAGGACCCTCAAGTTGTGCACCAGATCTGTTTGGGCAGTGCAACCCATTCAGCACCAAAGATGGAATAGTCCCAGAATCAGCAGGCCCAAAAACCTAAAGCCACTCAGTATTGCCAGGATTCAGTTGCAGCTGTTGTTCCCCATCCAGACCCCCACTGCCTTCATGCATCAGGATAAGGCATCAGCAGCATTACTTAATTTGCCGGGGCAGAGATGTATAATTGGGTATCATCAGCCTACTGATGATACCTCACCCCATGGCAATGGATGAGCTCACCAAATGGCTTCATGTAGATATTAAAGAGGAGTGGAGAGAGCACCGAACCCTGTGGCATCCCACACAGTAGGAGCCAAGGGTGGGATCTCTTCCCCCAATCACCAATGACTGGTATTGACCCTGGAGAAAGGAGAACCAGCACCATACAGTGCCATCCACCCTCAATCCCCAGACCCATTCCAGAAGGATTGAGGGTGGTCCATGATGTTGAAAGCCGCTGAAAGACCAAGCAGAGCTAGGATGGATGCACAACCGGCATCCTGCTCCCACCAGAGATTATCTAAAAGCATAGCCAATGTTGTTTCTGTCCCAAACCTAGGCCTGAATCCTAACCGAAAGGGATCCAGATAATCCGCTTCATCTAGGGTCCTCTGGGGCTGTTGTGTAATCACCTTCTCCACCCCTTTCATAAAAAGGGAAGATTAGATACTAGACAAAAATTGTCCAGTATAGTGGGGTCCAGCAATGGTTTTTTGAGGAGGAGACAAACTGAGGCCTCCTTAAGTGGTGAAGGAGCAACCCCTCATCCAAGGAAGTTCACCACTGCTAGAACTCACACAACACCCTAGCTACGTTCCTAGTTCCTTCACTGTTCTCTACTAAGGCCTCATAGCCTCCAGAGATTCTTTGTCTCTTCCAGCTGTTTCATTAGGACCCACTTTACCTTTACAGTACTTTGTTAAAAAAATGTCTGTTTTAAAGGGCACCTCACAACCATAAAAAGAAAATGAAAGTTGGAAATACAGGTAGTCCTTGGCTAATGATGGTAACTGAGACCAGAATTTCTGTCGCTAAACGATGCGGTCATAAAGCACAATGTCATGTGACTGTATCACTTAGTGACTGCAATCCTGACAGTCATCGTTGCCATTGTTAAGTGAGAATCATGGGTCATTAAGCAGGCAGCTCCTTGCAACTTCCTGTCGGCTTCCAACAAGCATAGTCAATGGAGAAGCCAGCTGGATGTCGTGAGTCTTGGGTGGCTTGCAAACAGGCTGGTGGGTGGGTAAGTGGCCTGGTGCAAGTGCAGCCGGGCTGGGGGTGGCTGCTACTGTGGGTGGGAGGGCGTGCAAGCTGTCCTATGTTCCACTGCTCCTGCTTCCCCCAACTGACCTTGGCCGTTGTCTTCCTCCCGCTGCTGACAAGGTGTGCCCAGCCTGGCCCTTCATGAGGTAGCTCCTGGCCATGCAAGGCTTTCTTCCCGAGATCTCATGTGGCCTTCCTGAGCCCTCGCAGGGTTTCCTCATGAGACCTCAGGAAGAAGGCCTCGTGTGGCCAGCAGCTACGACATGAAGAGCCAGGCTGGGCACCCCTCAGTAGCAGCGGGAGGAAGACGATGGCCAAGGTCAGTTGGGGGAAGCAAGACAGCAGGGGCTGCAGAGTGCAGGGGGCCAAAAGGGCAGAGATGGGGGGAAATAGGTGGATAGGGGTTGTTGAAGCACACCCTGCAGTCATAAATGTGGGTGGGCTGCCACGTGCCCGAATTTTGATCATGTGACCACAGGGGCACTCCAACAGCTATAACTTTGAGGACTGGGCATAAATAGAGCCAGTTTGGTCTAGTGGTTAAGGCACCAAGCTAGAAAGCAGGAGACTGTGAGCTCTAGTCCCACCTTAGCCATGAAAGCTGGCTGGGTAACTTTGGGCCAGTCACTCTCTCTCAGCCCAACTCACCTCACAGCGTTGTTGCTGTGGGGAAAATAGGAGGAAGGAGTATTAGGTATGTTCACTGCTTTGAGTTATTTATAAAAATAATAAAGGTGGGATAAAAAAAAATATACCATTCCTTCAGTCCTGTCATAACTTCAAATGGTCACTGAATGAATGAATTGTTAAGCAGGGAGTACCTGTAGCAATTTGTTTAATCTCATGTATTTTAAGTCTCACTTGAAAGCAAATTTTCTGTGTGTGGTAGTCATTACAGTTATGCAAAACATTATACTTTGAAGTATCTCAGAGGTGTGGAATTACATGAAGCATCCCCTCCCAAGTGCAAAACAGAAAGTTTTAAGCGATTTGGACGGAGTCAGAGCTTAAGCACAGTTGCTCTGTTTCAAGTTCTTAATGTGTCCAGATTGCTTAAAACAGCCCAGTTCATGCTCAGAACATTGTGTAAAGTTTTGTCCTTGAACCTTTTTAGAATGAAACATTTTGTAAACCCCTTATGGAAATCATGCTTACATCTTCCTGACCTTTTTTGTATTTTATTGTTTCTTGTTTACCATCTATTCTACCTCCAGTCTGTAATAATATGGGAGATAAATAACTGAAGTCTGTGAGCCAAGCAATTAAACAGTAAATAGTTTAACTGTTTAACAGTAAATAGTGAAAACAGTTATTCATTCAGGTGTAATTTGGCAAAGAAAAAAAGGGGAAATAAATTATTTAAAGCTATTGATATTATTCCCCATGTATTTAATAGTTCTGTATTTTTATTGCATTAAAAACTTGAATACTGTAGCAATGTTTGGAGTGTCTTCTTGGGGGCTACACTGAATATTTTGGGGATCCATAGACAACCCTGGGACAGGAAATTCAAAAGATACAGAGAAAACCTTTTTCTATAGTACAACTACATTGCATTCCCATTTAATTTAAATATGATAGTTTTTCATTTTACTTTTGTTTTGTAAACACAGGACTTGTGTCTATGTGCTTGGCCTAATAGCCAAAACAAAGCAAGGTTGTGATATTCTGAAGCATCATAATTGGGATGCAGTAAGACACAGTCGTAGGCAGCCTTGGCCGGTAGTCCCTGACGATGTGGAGCAACTCTGCAATGAACTCTCTTCTATTCCCAGCACACTTAGCTTGAACTCTGAATCTACCAGTTCAAGACACAACAGTGAAAGTGAATCTGCACCATCAAGTAAGCTATTTGGCAACACTAGTAGCTAACAAATGTTTTGCTCTTTTTTCAGAAAAACATGTAGATTTTGAGGGTGACCTTTTTCTTTGCACGTACTTCATAAACTACAGTGTAGATTAGCTCATGCTAGCTCATAGGTCAATATATTCTCTTTTGCTTTCCTCCTGTTGAGCAGAGATTGCTTAGAATCATGTTGTAAGCCATCAACAGAGTACTTTAAAGCTAATTTGTAATTCTGGTTTATTGTGGACAAAGAACATATTTCCAAATTAGGTTATGCTAAATGATGCTTATTGTCAGTCCAGTCATAAATTAGCAAAGGGATGGGCACACTTTATGGTTGTGAGATGTAGTTGTTGGCTGGTGAATTTAGTTTGCTTGTTTTGCTAGTAGCAATCAGTAGTTCCTTGAGCTAGAAAGGCACCCAGATACACACCACTGTGAACTCATTTTTGGAAAGGATAGTTTAGTTTTTCAAGAACTTGAGATCAACATTAGTTCAGAAACCATATAATTAGCAGTTGCTTGCTTTTTAAGAAGTAAATTGCAAATGTGTGGCAGATCCAGATTGGGACCATGATACAAGAGCTAGTGGGACTTTCAACCTATGTTTGGGCTCCATTCTCAGCACAATTTACTTTTGAAAAATCATTTTTTCATTTGTTAATTATGTGATCAACATCAGAAATACATGAAAATATGGATCTCAAATGCATGTTTAAATAAGAACATTTACGTAAAAGTTTAAGTTGGTGAAGACAGTTTCATAAATAGTTGTCATAATTAATATGCTGAGGGGAGATCCAGGTATTATTGGAGGGGGGAATGTCCTAGGCTATAGGCCTAATTATAAAATGATATTGGTAAATGTTTCCTTTCAACTCCAGGAGATTGTTATATTCTTCTGCCTTTTATAATATAAGAAATCCCCCTACTTGTTGCTTTCATATAATATGCAGCTTTTTTGCAGAACTACCCTTAGTTATCCAAACTGTAATGGATCGAAAATATGAGCACTTGTTTTCATTTCAGGCATGTTCATCTTGGAAGACGATCGGATTGGCAGCACTTCTACTAGTACCTTTTTCCTAAATATCTCAGAAGATGCGGAACAGAATCTCTATGACCGTACTGGGCCCTTGAAGGATAAAGATCGCAATCCCTTCCCCTTTTTCTCCTCCCGCAGACTGGTCAAGAATCGCATCTTGAATTCTCTTACCCTACCCAATAAAAAGCAGAGGAGCAGCAGTGATCCTAAAGGAGGCAAGCTGTCTTCCTCAGAGAACAAGATGGGCTTAAGGCGAAATCGGACAGTAACAGAACCTTGCAGCAGCATGGATTTTACACGGGGGGATGACTTCACCCCAGTGTTCAAGGTTCCTAAAATTCACACTCTGAAACTAGAAACTTCATTTGTTGGGAGCAAGCACAGTGAAGATGCAGATAGTACCCCAAGTATTGGTGAGAATGACCTTAAGCTTCCCAAAAGTCTTGGCCATGAAAATCATAGGGAAAACACCAGCCGAGAGAGACTAATAGAAGTTACAACACAGACTCATTTCAAAAGTCGTAGTTTGAGTTTCAATACAGATACTACTACAAGTGGCATAAGTTCAATGAGCTCAAGCCCCTCCCGAGAGACTATGGGAGTGGACTCTACCAATATAGACACTGACTGTGGGAGCTTAAGTACTGTGGTGAGTACCAAGACTATTAAAACAATTCAGTGTTCAACCCCACAATCTAACCACCTCCCTCTGTCAAAATCAAATTCTGTCTCCCTGGTACCACCAGGGTCTTCGCACACGCTTCCCCGGAGAGCACAATCACTAAAAGCTCCTTCCCTTGCTACTATAAAAAGCCTAGCTGACTATAATTTTAGTTATACCAGTTCTCGAGATGCTTTTGGATATGCAACGCTGAAACGCTTACAACAGCAGAGGATGCACCCTTCTCTGTCACATTCTGAAGCCCTAGCTTCTCCAGCAAAGGATGTGCTCTTCACAGACACAATCACAATGAAATCTGGTAGTCTAGAGTCTCGACTAACACCCAACCGGTAAGTCTGTCATCTTCTGCTTTTCTTCCCTAAAATTGTGTTATCATGGGAGAGAAATTGTTTATAAGGAAATACTGTTCCCTTTATTGTCTTGGTGCATTTTGAGGAAGATTGTTTTTCAGGATAAAAAGTCCCCTCTCCTGAAGCAGCTGTAAGGGGTAAAGATGGTGAAGGGAGAATTAGCATGGCTTAAACCAGATAGAACAACTGTGTAATCATGGACAGGTGGATTCCAGTTTCAAGGCTGGGAAAAGACAGTCAAAAGTCCATTGACTTTAAAAGGTGAAAGGAAAAGGCATTAAGATTTAGATACCTAGGGTTTGATTTCTGTGTTTGGTAGCAGGCAGATCTTGTATATGTATATGCTGCCTTTCTTGTCTGCAGTGAAACAAATTATCTAGCAGTATGAAGTCCTTGAAGTTACTGCTGCTATCTAGTTCCTGAATGTGGAGTGGAGCTTCTGGAAAACCAGAGGTTTATAGTTAAAAAGGGCTTGAAGTCTGCTCCAACCTGAATAGCCTTGCTCATAATTCATTTTTGAATGAATTAATAATTTTGATAAAATGCTTTTCTCCAATGTTAGTAAAAGGTACAGTATTTGGAGTAGAATACCCTTCTTGATATTCTTTGCATTTAGGTTTTGAGCTGTTCTCTGATCATCTTGTTTTTTAGAGGCATTAATAGCTCATGATTCCAAGTGAATGAAGAATGAACTAGGAAAGTTGGGGATGATCCATGCTGGCTACAGGGGAGTGTTGCCTATATAGCAGAATTCTCCTTTGACATGTTCATAGTAGCAACTTGTGTGTGTCCACGTGTGTGTGTCAAACAGGCAAGGTGGTTGCAGCAGTGCTGTTGAAGGCCCTCCCTTTGTACATATGTGTGATGTCAGTGCACGTACCAAAGGAGTGTGGCTTGGTTTGTGCTGCTATGATCACCATCTTTTTTCTCATTTTGTCTCTCATAGTTGAGGTATACCTATGATGAAAATTACAGGCCTCTCTCATCTTTTTAAGTGGGGAACTTGCACAGTTGGTGGCTAACTAAATACGTTTTTGCCCCACTGTACAACTGAAAAATAGTTTTACATATATGTGAATTTATCCAGTTTAGAGAAGGCTGTCATTATGTTCAGAGGAAGAAACCCTCTGGCAGGATGCTGAAATGGTTCAAAGGGGCAATGACAAACCTCCCCTTACAATTGTTTTCTCCCTACTTCACATCAACACCAATATTTTAAAAAAGAATAAATAAACTAAATAGCAGAAAGATGTTTTAATGACCCCCAGTCCTACAAACCCTTCCCCATGTCTTTATTTTCTCCTTTGGGCAAGGAATCCTTTTATGCATACTTAGGCAGGAAAGCATATCCTCCCTGGTTTGTTCCTGGGGGCCCAGTAAGCTGTGGCAGATGCAGACAATGCCAGGGATCCTGCAGAGCCAAGTAAGACCTCTGCACTGGACTATTCACGCAAATGCCAGTGTATACATATGTGGTGGTGGCTGCTAGGTGGGCTCAGGATCTTTCAGTTCTGGGGATATTGGTGGCTGAGAGGGACCACACGGGTGGACCTGGGAGCACTTTCTCTGCTTTGCAATATGGCCCCTGTCTCTCACTAGTGAGGAAAGATGCTAGGGGAAGCTACAGCACAGTTCTGTAGGCTGAGGCTGAGGGATATCAAAATTTATGGGAGAAGGAAAATACAAGAGGAAGCTGCAGCTCTGGTTGAGTAGCTGGGCAGCTCTGGGTGACAGGGAAAATCGAATAGGGACACATCTAAAGTAAGTATGTGGGTTATGGGGTGAGAGCATTTATGGGTAACTTACAGAGATCATAGCAGCATTGAGAAATAACAACAATCAGCCTCATTGTCTTTGGCAGATACTATATGTTTATCTGTGATTTCCATACATTTAACAAATAGTATGTTATTTCATAACCTGATCATAAATGGAAAAAGTAATAGTTCCTAGTTGTGTCATTCTTTAACTTAAAGGATTTTTTAAATTGTAATGTTAGGTGCAATTCTTTATGAAAATGATTAAAATTGAAATCCCACTCTCATCTAAATTGCTTGACTGACAATGAGCTTGTTACTCTTAAGTTCACAATGATGTATATGAAAATGTTGACAGCCTGCTTTGCTGATTAGATACTCTTTATAATTGTCTATCTCCTCAATAATTTGTTTAAATTGAATAAAGGATAAATATAAATTGTTTTGAACCGAGATATTAATGCTTTGCCAAATTATATTCAGTAATCAGAAAATACCTTCTCTTCCAACTTTTTAATAAGACAGTTTATTGTCACCTTTACTTGGCAGTAATGAATAAAAACTAAAAAATAATTGAATTTAGGAAGGGTTTTTTCAGTGTGTGATAACTGACCCTTAAACTGAAATCTTAACATTAGTTAAGTTTCAATCAGCCACTACCTCCTGATGAGGAGTAATTATCCCGGAATGATCATTTCAGTAATCAGATGGAATACTGAACTATTTTAAATACATTTGAACTGGTTCAGAATAATTGAACAATACTAACCAGTCTAAATTAGCATCTAAACTGAAATGAAACTAGAGAAGTAGGAAATAATAGGTGAACCTAAGCCAGAGTAGAACCCAAGTTTACTTCTTTAAAATTAAGATACTTTCTAAATAGCAGTAGGGCCTCTACGCAGTGCAGTGTGTGCTTCAATTGTCCTAAATAATTTAGGAGCAAATAAATATTAAGCAATATATTGTTTATGTACTTTTTTTTTTTTTTTGGTTCCTTCAAGTCCTGGTGACTGCAAGGACTAGTCCCTATAGTTTTTGTGGCAAGTTTTGGAAGTGGTTTACTATTATCTTCTTCCTAGGGCTGAGAAAGAATGACTAAACCAAGGTCACCCAGCTGGCTTCATGCCTAAGGCAGGACTAGAACTCATGGTCTTCTGGTTCTAGTCTGGTGCCTTAATCACTACACCAAACTGGCTCTTGCACTAAAATTAGCTATGATATTTTAAGATATTGTGCTGATTATAATAAAGCCAGGACTGTGATTCTAAGTATGTTCCTTCTATGCTATTATAGGTTCATGAGAGCTTTAAGCTATGCATCATCTCTAGATAAAGAAGATTTATTAAGTCCTATAAACCAAAATACACTGCAGCGTTCTTCTTCTGTTCGTTCCATGGTATCTAATGCTACCTATGGTAGCTCAGATGATTACATTGGACTTGCTCTCCCAGTTGATATCAATGAAATATTTCAGGTATGTGCACAATATTTTTGTCTTAAGTGAGGGCATATTAATATTAACTACTGTGATGTTATTCTGTATGAAACTCTTAATTTCATCCCTAGTAATATATAGAGCAATTTACTACACTTAGAGGAATATTGTTGAATGTTAAATACTTAACACTGTTTTCTATAGCTACACAGCTCACGTATTCCCAGAAATAACAACTGTTTCTAAAACTTGATCTGTATAATTTTTCACTTTAAAATATTTCAGGTAAAGGAAACCCCATATTTCCAGAAGAAAACTACACCTTCATTTGATGATCGGGGCACTCGAGTCTTTGCCCAGGATGCCACAGGTACATTTCCTTTTCTATTCTCTTTTGGCTTATATGGTTACCCGCCACCTTTGCTAAGCTATCCTCTTTTAGGAAGAAAGAGGTTATTGCCAACTGCTGATTTCTAAGCCCTGTGATTTGAAATATGACAGTCATGCTCCAAATCACAGACTTCAGGACTCTTATTTCCAAGGGTATATTCAAAGCATATTGTGGTTTATACTCAAAAGGATCTGTCTTCATACAGGTAAAAAATGAGACATGGGGAGGTAATCCATGGTAGGACATTTTTCTATAGGGTCTTAATTTTGCATATCTCACAAAGTCAGGATTGTATCACACTACCAGAATATGCCCCAGTAGAAGCCTGGCTTGCCTGAAACGTTCTCTGGAATCACTTGATAAATGAAGGATTGGCAACACTTTTTTAGTGTTGGGCAAGACCCATGGAAATGTGTAAACAGACATTTATTGCAGTGTGTTTACTTTATGTGGCTACAGCAAAATTCCCTTTAACAACTGAAATTTACCCAGATGTGGGCTTATTTTCTGCATGCCTTAAAAATATTACTTATAAGAATGAATTGCAGAAGGTGCTATTGTATTGCCTTATTACATTATAGTTTCTCTTGCTTAACAAAATACCTCCAGGTTTGCCATGTGGGTCTGCTGAGCTTGTAAAGAGTCCCTTCCAGATGCTTCGTCAGCAGATAAGTCTTACGGAGATCATGAACACAAGTCGTTCAGATGCCTCCCAGTTCCTAGAAAACATGGAAGACACCGGACTCCAAGAACACACTGAAGATAATTGTCTCTATTGTGTTTGTACACACATCCTAGATTATCAGCATAATAACAAACTGAACTCTGCATATAGTCACACAGGTTAGTGCCACTAGGTCTGCTTCAGTCAGACAACTCTATCCTGACCTGCAGTAATTAGGACATGGAAGCTTTGTCCATTCTGCTTCAGTTTTCTGATGCTGTTTCAGACAGAATTCCAAAATTTATTTCATAATCTTGAAAGCTAGAAATCTTCGTTGAATGCTTAACTTCTCAGGGTGGCAAATCCTATGGAAATTAACATTTTCTCGTTGTTGTTGTTGTTTTGATGCCTACAGTGCCAGCATCATAAATTCATCATCAAAATACTTTTCTTTTTCTTGCATTCTTATCCAAACAGTAATTCATATTTGGTTGGATTGTTTCTAACCTATTCAGTTCTGTATCATGTTTTTTTTTCTTCTATGTAAATTATGTATATCATGCTGGGGTTTTTTTCTTCTATGTGAATTATTCCATTCATCTTATATCAAACTTTATCAGAATTTTCAGACATTCCTTATTCAGACTGGTGTGGAAAGGCTATGCATAATCATTTGGATGTGGTTTCACATTCCTCGAAGTTTTCTGGAATTTCAGGATGTAGTGATGCTGTATCCCATGGATCAGCTAGTAGTACCAAGAGTACTGATCTCATCATGGGTGAGTGATTTTTCATAAAGTTTGCTTCTGACAAGCTGTTGTTGCGTGGATGTTGGATGCTTTCACCAGAAATCCCAGCTTTGCGCCCTGCTTCTTAACACCTGGATATCAATGTGATGTGTGTGCTGTTTGAGGCCATCCAGGCATCACTAACTCTCCCACCTTCTCCACAATTTATGCTTTTATCTTTCCCCTCTGTATATGGTTTGGGCTTTTGGTTCTCACCTTTAGTTCATCCCACCTGTTTTCTCATGGTCTCTTTATCATGAGTAAGTATGTCCACTTGAACGAGAAGAAGTAATGTTTGTACTGACAATAGCTTTTACACCCATTGGCCTGTATCTTTAAAATATATAGCAGGCTTTGTCAGTGTTATCCAGTGATATTTCAGTCAATACAAATACTATATCAAGTTAACATAATATCAAATTTATTTTTCTCAAGGCATGAAATCGATCCCAGATGATACTCCAGTATGCCGCATACTACTGAGAAAGGAAGTCTTGCGATTAGTAATCAACTTGAGTAGCTCGGTAGGAACTAAAGGTCATGAAACAGGTCTCTTGACGTAAGTGAAACTTCTTCCATTTTTTTAGCTTTTACAAGTAGTATTCCTTTTGTCTTTGGGGATGAAATTGTTTCACCCTTCACACAAATCAGTTCTGTGTAGAACTTGGAAAGGGAAAACGTATAGGTGTACTTCTGGCACTGCTTAGCTCCATCTCAAAATAGAACTCACAGTAATGTTAGAAATTATACAGTTGAATTTAATAATGTTATTATAAAAAAATAAATGATACAGTTGAAAGGACTAAGTTGACTGCAAGGAATTGCTCGGGGTTATGCCCATCTTTCTACTTTTTCTCACTTGCCAGTCCATAATCATAGGCACATTTAGATGAGTTGACAACTGTGGGAGAGATTTCCGTTGGGAGAAATGCTGAAGTGATGGCTGATCAGCAATACATTTTGCTGGAAGCGATGTGGGAAAATTATGAATATTTCTTCATAATTTTCCCCACATCACTTCCAGCAAAACGTATTGCTGATCATAGTTTCAGAGTAAGCAGGTATTAATAATGGCATTAATTTATCAATCAAGCTTCAGTAGTTGAGATCTGTGTCAATTTCATCTTATAAATCTTTAAATGCCAGAACCTATTAAATTCCAGTCTGTTTTTGTCTACATGAGATACATGTTATCTGCATATTCAGTTCATTCCAGATACATTTTGATGCAGCACTATCACTCTATGAGCCAGTTTGGTCTAGGGGTTAAGGCATCAGGCTAGAAACCAGAGGTTGTGAGTTCTAATCCCACCTTAGGTACTAAGCCAGCTAGGTGACCTTGGGCCAATCCCTTTCTCTCAGCCCTAGAAAGGAGGTAATGGCAAACCATTTCTGAAATCTTGCCAAGAAAATTGCAGGGGCTAGTCCAGGCAGTTGCCAGGAATGGAAAAAACCTGACTTGAAGCTCCCCCCCCCCAAAAAAACCCCTATCACTCTAGAGTGTGTAAGAGCCAGTAAGAAGGAAGTAACTATCTTGGCACTGAATCACCTTTCTTGTAGCCATCACATGTTGTGGTATTTGTGAAAGCATGACCTTTGATATTTGGATTAGTTTCCTTCAAGCTTTTTATTCAATTTTATTTATTTGTGTTGTGTATTTGTGCATATTTTATTTCAAATGCTTATTTCTCAAGATTTGCCTGATTATCAGATTCATGTCTCAAGTTATATTATAAAACTTCATACTACTTTGATGGAACATCTTTAAAAGATATGTTTCCTTGTTCTTTCTGATTCAGAATTAAAGAGAAGTTTCCCCAAGCATTTGATGATATATGCCTTTACTCTGAAGTGTCCTACTTGCTAGCTCACTGCACTTTTCGATTACCATCTAGACGGTTCATTCAAGAACTCTTTCAAGATGTACAGTTTTTACAGGTGAGTAGAATTAAAATCTAATGAACTCTGAAATGTGGGCACTGAGTTAGTGCCCCGTATAAGTTGTCTTGAAAACTCAATACGCTGTTTTCTTCTAGATGCATGAAGAAGCAGAAGCTATTTTAGCCTCACTGGCAAATCAACAAACAGATAACCCATCAACTGAATCCTGACCTCTTGTTTTCTATGGTGTGGTAAATGTGAAGTTACTAGTAGCATTCAATAACATCTAACTGACTGGGCAACAGAGAAGTATCATCTTCTGAATAGTTCCAGGAGTTCTGGTACATGAAATTGGATGCTCAGTTGCAGAATCTTTCTTCAATGGAACTTGCTTCCAAAGCCATCTGAGCCCTGAGGGGAATTGTTAAAACAATGAAAGTAACAAGATATGCAAGAAGAATGAAGCACCAGACACTTATGCAGGTTTTCATTTCACTTATTTTTAAATGCAGTGTCACAAAAATAGAGGACAAAGTACACAGGACCTGGTTTACATGGTTGACTTTTGACTTCCGTTTTGGACAGAGTTGATGCCTTGCTTGTTTACCCTGGATTTTAGAGACATGGTATCTTAAGCTGTATCCCATTGTCATCAATGGAGCATGCTGTAACCATGACAGCAGGGGATTAATTAGGGGCTTTCCGTGATATATTTCTTAATTTTTCTGAACACTACTTGGACAATTTCTGCTCTCAGAGAATCTTCAGTAACTTTGGGGGTAACCTTAAATTATTTTATTGTTATAATATTAGCAGTCTGTCCAGTTTTGTTGCAGTTTCATGTAATTATGTGTAAACTGAACCAATTAAGGAATTTCACTACAGTTTGAGTTAAAACACACACACACCAATCCCCTGGAATCAGATTTCCCTCCATGTAATGCATGCATTTTAATGGGGTGTTGTACATTAATGCTCACCCAGTATGTTAATTGATTGTCTAAATGTAAATCTTAAAAACAATTATTTCTGTCAGATAAATCAAGTAAAATTAATACCTATTGCTGCTTTTAATCAAGAAAAATGCAAAATAATAATTTCACATTCCATGGCTTTAAATTTACTCCTAATCATTTGCTTCAGTCATACACATAAAAGATTAATGGCAAGATAATACCAATAATTGTAGTGAAAAGCCTTAAACATGCAGTGTTGAAGTGCTACGTTGCTATAATTCAGAGGTCTTTTGGATAAAATTTGCACAAATTGCATAATGGTGACAATATGTAGGTCCATTCTCCCCAGTCTCAAATTTATGCAAGGGTGGAGTTGAAACAAATTGAATTTATTTCCAAGCTGAAAAGGCTCTTTTAGAATCAAATAACTGATACCTGGAAACCTGTATGTACAAATGTATAATTGTTTTGTTTACAAAACCTATAGTGCACTGGGTTACTTGGTCATTTCTTGTGTATGAAAATAGTTCAGGTAGACTGTACTGGGAATATGTCCATCAAAATTTATCTCCCCTTAAAAGTATGCAAAGATTTGCTCGTCAAGATGAAATTAGCTCAGTTTTACATATATTTTTAACTGAGCATAATTAACATGCTAATATATATATATATGGGTAGGAATTTGTTCGTAGAGGCATAAAATGTTATGTACTGAACCTAGACATTCTAGCTTACATTTGTTATGAAAGCTAGAATGTCTAGGTTCAGTATATTGTCATATCAAAATTTTGCTCCCCATGGAAGAAAGTAAATGCCACCATTACAGTCATAGCATTGTCTAAGAAAGATGAAGAAAGAGTTTATCTGTGAATTGAATCTTCAGCACTACTAATCATAAGTAAAATCTTACACAGTTGAAGAGACAAAGGATTGATAGCTCCTTATGCATAAAACTCAAAGCAAGTTTTTTCCCCAACACCCTGAAATGACCAGGCAGGGCATCTGGAGCTTACTGAATTAGATCAGAACTTTTTAAAATTCTGCTCCTCACAAAAATTAGGCCCTGCATCCTTAGAATAAATCTGGAATTCTCTTCCTGCCACTTTGGCTGGAACTGTAATAACTCTACCGCTCTGTGATCCACAGGTGTAAGTACTAATGGGTGGGACACTTTCCAGAGTGGTATTTTTCATGCTAGACAAGCAGAAAGCAGAATGAAGGAACTGGCCTCAACAAAAGAGAGTCAGCTCACCCTAATTGGTCTATATCTGTAATTCCCAAAAGAAAGTTATCTCGAAGACACCTGAGTTAATTTGTATTCTAGCTTCTAACTTACTTCTCAAGAACAAGTCACTCAACAGATAAGGACCCACAAACAAGGTACAGGCCACTCTACATACAGAATGTGGGACACAGTTATTATGGATGAAGCATTTTCTTCCTCTTTCTAAAATCTTTTAAGGAAATACATGCCTTCTACCTCCAAGCAGAAGTTTACATTACCTCTTTATACTGCTTTGAACATATTCTAAGTGGGAGTACATCAGAATAATGTTTGAGTCAGTCTAATCCTCCTTAAAGTATTGGGGTATGTTACTATGGTACATAGACAAGGCAGTATGGATAACCTAGAAAATTGCCATAAGGAGTTTTAAAATTCCAGCCCAGGGCTGAAGAATCTTAAGGGGAGATCATAACGTTTTGCTGTTATGTTTCTAGACGTGAAATTTGAGTATCCGTTGAGAATGTGCTTACTTATCTCTCTAGTTTAGTGATCATTTAGCAGCTAAACAACTGAGGAAAGGAGGAATTGGAGAAATTTCAAATATTTCATTCTCAGGTAGGGCTAGCTCTTTAAATACAGTATTTAAGTTGGTGAGCCCCCCTCCCCCCAATTTCTGTTCTTTCGGGTTTTCGATTTAGGGACTACAGGAGGGAATAAGGTGCTCTCTGCTTGTTTTTCTGAACCATGGAACAAAGTTCTATGTTGGGAATAGCAGCAGATATAATTCAGAAGTATGTGCCAGTAAGAGTCTAGATTTCAGTATCTTCTCCTCCTATGACACTGTTTGGCAAAATCATATTACAATAATTTATGGAACATCTGGAGAGCCATGAAGTTAAAGTAGTTCCCTGATTTCTATGAGAACCACCTGAGGAAAAAATGGGAGAAGTGGGTCAGGAGAAAATAAAAGAAGGGCTTCAGCTGCTTTAATGCCTGCATATGGTCATCATACAGAGTTCATTAATAATTATCCATCAATATTTAGAGATGCTTTGATCTTAGATAAAACTCGTGTGCAGAACCAAAATGCCAGCCACAGTAGACCAAATGGTAGTGTAAATTCCAAAGGATTAATACAATACTTCCAGTAAAAAAAAGCAAATAACTGATTGTACATAGTAGTTATGAATGCTACCTCAGTTACGATAGAGTAATAAGATCTATAGATCGGTAACTCTAAGTGAAGTTAATTCATTTATCCTGTGTTTTGCATTTTTGCTTTCAAAACAAAAGTAGATGAGAAAGTTTTGTTTAAAACAAAGATGGTTGAGTTTTCAAGCTACAGCTGTTACTGAAGAAATATTATATTTACGGTGAAAAATTAAAAAATAAATTCAGTTAAATGTACGAATATACCCACTTAGATAATAATGCATAGGTGTAATGTTTTGCCATTAGGAAGGAAGGAAGGAAGGAAGGAAGGAAGGAAGGAAGGAAGGAAGGAAGGAAGGAAGGAAGGAAGGAAGGAAGGAAGGAAGGAAGGAAGGAAGGAAGGAAGGAAGGAAGGAAATGAATTTTGGCTTCCATTCAGAATATTGCCCCAGAACAGCTGACCTTAACTGTATGGGCGACAGCATCACAAAAAATGGCAAAGAAACATTAAGTGAATTTGGATCTATGTATCAAAATACAGATCAACAGTGGCTGTAGTATCTAAACTGATGTTTCTTCTGTATGATGTTATACTTAATTTGTTAATCAATTTGTTTAACAGAACACACCTGGAATCTGGGTAGAAATTCATGTATTTTGAATTTGTTTTACTTACCTGACCGAGTTTCACAAGGCCAGTGGCTAGCTTCTTACATTGATGCACCTCTTTGTACCTGTAAAGCCACATACAGCTCAACAGCTCCTGCACTTGGCAAGCAGAACAAAAAGGCTTATGGAGCCCCATTTGATTGCCGTTGGGTGATGGGTTGCTTTCAGCTTAGGTACTTCTCTGAAGCAATTTCTCCTTGATCACTAAACCCAAAATTTGGATAATGGTACCTGAGTAAATACAGTAAAACATGAAACAGGTCTACGCATGCAGTACAAATTATAAGTATGATGGGAATGGTATCAGGGCTGCGCATGCTGCTAAAATGGTTTGGCAGAAGCATTTCCAACCTCACACAAGCATAGCAGCCATGTCTTTTTTCAAGCTTGGGCTTTAAGAATTAAAGACACATTAAAGCAGCAGCAGCAGCAGCAACTTTTTTTTCAGGCTGTCACGGAAGTTTTAATGAAGAAGAGAGAGGTGTTGTGCTTACACCTGCATGGGGTCCACAGCACTTCTTTGGAATCATTTTCAAATAACGCACAGCCCTGATATCATTGTCATTTTGGTAGGCTCAGATGGCCTACCAGTCCAGAAATGCTGCACAAAGAAATTCCTACATAAATGCTCCCTCCCATTATTGAAAGGGTTAAATAATTTGCAGAGATGTTTAATGCTCGCAACTGCTTCAGAATGGACCCTCAGAGCATGTTGCTATGTTTTGGGAATATATTGGGAGATAGGACAGCCTCCTTCCACGCACCTCCCCAGCCATAAACACTGGCAATTATTTGAACATGGGATATTTAAAGAGGCCTTCTTAGAGTATTTATGTGTGGTGGGAGAAGGAGAGTGGAAGAGATAACAGGTTATGAATGACAAAACATAACTCTCATTTTCTATCTTCCTTATATTCCTGGGGAAAAAAGAACAAATAGTGTGAACAAACTATCAGAGTGGTTCTTCACATTCAGCATCTCCATCTCTATTGATACAGGCCCCAAAGTACCTTGATTTTTACATAAGTTTACAAAACAAATAACTTTTCTTCATATTTCCCAAGGAGCATAGATTTGAATATTGTATCCTCTCTGTTTATGTCAAAGGACCTCAATTTCTACCAACTCCCTTCTCCCATTGCAACCTTTCACATAGTTCACAAGAGTCCTTCAGACCACAGATTTTGGGGGAATCACAAAAGTTCCATTTGTATGTTCCATTCACAGAATGATCCCAGGTCCTATTTTATAGCAACAGCAGAGAGTCATGTGTCCTATAAAAATAGGCCAAGAACTTAAAGACCTTAGATTAATAAAAGATAGATTTAAGTATTAATCCTCCTTGCTCATGAGGACATAAAGTACATAGGTTGGCCTCCAACATTTGCCAAGTGAAATATACCTGCCAGCACACACAGGATCATTGGATCTGTATCCATACATTTTGGGTCCTTCTGCATTTAAGTTATTCCCTGAATAGGACTATTAGGAACTCAGTTTACAAAACATGTTGTAATAACTAATCTGAACTATTGTGAATCAACAATAAAAGCTCTTCAGATATGACATAATTGCAGTCAGCCACACAGTTCTGTAGCCTTCCTAAACTTGGTCATCCCCAGTAATGGTGGACAGTACCCTTCATCCCCAATCCTCACGTGCAATAGTTAGAGGCAATGAGTTGCAGTTTATATCATGGAAAGATTATACGCAGTATAAAGAAAGAATACAGGATAACATTTTTGCAAAGTTAATATCCCATTTGTAACATGAACATTAATTTTGGACAGAGGGGGCATAATCCAACCAAGCAAAGCAATTCTAAGGTTTAGGAGTGCTTACTTAAGTTGACTCTTGCCTTGAATGTGTAAATCCTTTCTGTATAATCAAGGGAAATTAAACTCTCCCTTGAATATTGTCTCTTGCAATAATCCTAATTATCCTTTGTGTTTGTGTGTGTGCGTGTGTATGTTTTGCCCTTTTGGGTGGGGTAACATGACACTGTAAATTGGCAAGGTCGCGCCCCCCCCCCTTATTGTACCTTGGAAGCTACAGTGCTGGCTTGGAGGTATACTCGTGATAATGGGAACATAATCATATGTTTCTAACACATATCCCTGTTAGAAATTATCTAGAAATGGTAGCCTTATCTTGATTTTTTAGAATTTTAGTTAGGATTACTGTATCTTCTTAAGATCCAGATTTGCTACATGTTTTTGTTAACTTTTTACTTTCAGTAAAAAGTAAAGAATGTGGTTTTCCTTAGGACTATTTTTGTAAAATAGCTGGATAGCAATGCTACAGCATGCAGAAATTGCACTTTTTTGCCTGACTTGCTTATAAAATAGACACTATTTAATTTGGGGGGAAATGTAATTTATGCCAAAAAGAAAAAGGTAACTTGCTGCCATTTTGCCACTGCATAGGTTAGAGTAGCACAAAATGCAAGAACTGGGGGGTGGGGACGATTTGTAGATATAATAATTGTGGAGGATGGGGAAATATGCTTTGGATAGTAGATGCCAATAACCCAAATGATGCATGGGTTGGAAATTATGTAAATTAGTCATTCAGAGTGGGTGGGGGGAGAGATGATGGAAAGACTCATTTTCCCTATCCCGTATGGTCAATTTTCCATATATGTATATGTATTAGTTGACAAGCTGCTACATATTTGGAGGTTCTATTGTTTGTAGGTCACTGAATGAACTTTGAAATCTGATTTATATTATATACCTGTAACATAGAAAGAAAAAAGTATTTATATATTTTCTGTATGACAATTTCATTGAGCTGTGTATAATTTTAAAGAGGCTTTGTCCCAAAAAGGTTCTGCTCACCTTGATTCTTTTTTGTTGTTTTCATTGGTTTGGAATTTTGTTTTGTTTTGTATAGTGTGTACAGTTCACGTCTATGAATATTAAAGGCCTCCTAAAGCATTATCTTCCTATCAAAAGGGATGCATTGTTAATAAAATGGACTTTAAACATCTTACAGTTGTCTTGCTGTCTGTCAGATGTCAATTTTGCTGTCCCAAAGTCTTTTCACACTGCATGTTGAGTAATAAACTCTTAGTTTCTACTATTGGAAATGGTTATTCCTAGATATTAATAATTTAATTTTGAATACTGTAGGCTGTCTTTAATAAATTCTGGACTTCTCTCATTATGGTCCCCTGGTGTTGCCCTGGGGATTACTTCGGCATTAAAATCAAATCTGAGTCAATATCATTTGGTTGCAATGATACTGTAGTAGAATTAGGAGCAAGAAAAGGAATCTTCACCAATGAAGTTCTTCATTTAGGTGCTTACTCTCTAGTTGCTCTCCCAGCACATACTAACTGCCCTGCTTCAGACAGCTAAAGACTCTTGGCAACATTCTGTTTCAGTACTGTTAGCATTCAAAAAATTCAGGAAAATTGCTGATTTATTTTCCAGTATCCACTTCATTGATGTTAAATACAGATCAATGAAATTAAGTGTGATGCCCACTTCTGTACCTACAGATGAGGAAGACAGAACAATTGTATTTAAAAGGCTTATATGTCTGCCCAACCCATCATGTGACTGTAGACAGCTAAAAACAACTTCAAACAGCAATAACACAAAATAGTTATAACGACAGTAAGTGCAATGCCATGCTGCTGAGTCTGGCTCAAAATCTTCCATAACATCCTGGCCCAGGGCTTAGAGGAAAAGCCAGTTCTTTTAAGACTTCGTAGAAGGCCAACAGAGTTGGGGCCCTCCTGAGCTCTGAGGGAATGTTCCATAAGGCAAGTGATGTGACAGAGAAGGTATGTCTCCTGGCTCCCATTAGATGATGCTGCCTCATAAAGGAAGACCCAGAACATGCCCTCTCTGTCAAATCCAATGAGATGAGCAGAAATAATTGGGATCCCACAGTAACCTGGACCTGTGCCATGAAGGGCTTTGTAGGTGATAACCAGCATCTAGAATTGCACCAAGTTATTATTAACTGAAACATGTTTAGCCACATACAGTACTTTTTGGAGGGAAAAGCTGCCTTTCTTTAGGCTCACTTTCTCCAAGAAAACTGCAGAAGATACATAGACTGATTATTTTAACAATTTGTATGTCCATCCATCCTGCTACTGTGATTCTGGGCAGCTAACAGTAACAAAAACAATAGCAATCCAAAATAATTGGAAACAATTGCAGTACTATCAATATACAGTGCATCAGAGAGCCAAACAAATCTCTGGTGGTTACCCAGCTTAAAAGCAAGGTCTTTAACATCTTATGGAAGGCCAAATATTTTTGGAGAAAATGCTGTTCCACAGGGCAGGCATCACAAAAGTACACATCTCTCCCGAGTCCTGCAAGATGACACTGCTTAATAGAATGGATCTAGAGCATGCTTGCCCTGTTAGATCTAATGGGACCAGCAGAAACAGAGGCAGTCTCACAAATAACCTGGCCCTGTGCCACATAAGACTTGAGATGGGACCAGCACCTTGCCTTGCAACCAGAAGCTCACCAGGACACAGTGGAATTCACAGAGCAGTGGTGTGACATGTACCTCCATAACAACCAGGGAGCAAACGGAGCCCACTCACACACCTACTCACCACTCATCACAACTTCAGAAACTGGCACTCATTGCCTGGTGCATCTTTATTGGCAGAGGCTTTAGAACTGCTGGAGAGAGAGAGTGCTCTCCGGTTGCAGTTGGAGGGATGAATGGGGATGCTACGTTAGGCTTGCAGACAACTGAGGTGGGGAATGCCTGGGTCCCTTCTGGGTGAGAGGTGGAGTGGGATCAGTGACACTCCTCTCTGCTCTCCCATGTGTGGTGAGTAGGTGTGTGAGTGGGCTCCATTTGCTCCTTGGTTGTTATGGAGGTACACGTCACACCACTGCTCTGAATTCCACTGTGTCCAACAAGAAGGCTGTTGGCAGGCATGGTTAACCTCATGGCAGCAGTAGGACTCAGTTGTTAAGTTCCACTGCCAGCCTATTTCCACTCCCCTTGCCAGTCTTCCTTGGCACCTAGCCACCAGCACATCCTGCTTTGCAGAAGCCAGGTGTATCTCTGTGTCAGCCACTAACTGCTGCTAATGCCACCACTAGATATTTGCACTTTTATTTCAAATTAGCCTTTTTCTTTTTGACTTTACAGTTAAGGTGGAAGGAATGAGGCTGCTTGAGCAATACTTGGTTTTTATCTTTGGGGCTATTTTTTACTAAACATATCTAGGTTCAAGAAATGAAATCAACAGGTGGCAGCCCCAAGCAGACCTTTGGTGACTTCAAAAGCCAAGCAGGAGCCCTGGTTAACAGGTGGATGGGAATGCCAGAACTCTTGGCCAGACAGAAAAGTTGAACAAATCTTAGAAGAAAGCAATGTTACCAGGAGTCTCAAGGGCATCTTTCACTTTTAATGGGAATGCAGCCAAATCTCCAGTGAAGTCTAAACCTTTCACTGTCACGGAATGCAGGGATGATGTCTCATAAGTAGACATTTGTAGAAGTTTAATCTCATCTATCAAATTCCTGTCTTAAAAACATCATTTCGAAAGTTAAATCATTTGGAATGTAATTTGAACTTGATTACCATTTCTCCCTAAACTTAAGAAAACTGCTACCTTGGGAGGAGAGTGGGTGAAGGTTGGGGATAGCAAGGTGGTGTGTGGGGAAGGAACTGTGGGAGAGTGGCGGGGGGGGGGCACTTTGAATCACACTGCAATCCCACACGGCCAAATGGAGCCCAAAGTCTACTCTTTTTGCACTCTTGATTCAGAGAGAAAGAAAGATGCGGAAATATGCAGTTGCACAGCATCCACAGCAAACCACGATTACGCCAAAATAGCAACACATAATGACCCTATCAAATAATTTTATTCTTGTGTCCCAACATCTGAAAGCAAGTAGCATTGCCCTCATCACACATTTTGTCATTTTCCCACACACCCAACCCCCTCCATGGGCTCCTATAGGGTCACATTTTTAAAGAAGAGTAAGAAACACGTTTTAGCACTGCCTACTTGGCTGATGTTGGCTGACTCCCCCAACAAGAAACAAGTGAGTACCTCAATGGGAGATCACCAGAAAATTCCAGGGGTACAGATCAGACTGAGAAGTCAAAAACTTCCAGAAGAAAGTGATAACAAACCACTTCCATTGTGTTGTCAAGAAACTGGATGGATATTTGATAAAATACTATAGACAGAAATCAAATCATTTGAAAAGTAATTTTTTATATGTATATTTTTACTTGTCTGGAAAAGGTACAATACTGTACATCTTTTGCACATTCAAAATATGAGGGAAAGTTTCTTTCTCTTTGTCAAGTATGCAGGTCCCTTATTACTGCATGTTGTCTCCACTTTTAGCATCCAACAGCAAAATTCTTCAGCCAACATAAAAGGCTGTCCTATCTTTTCCTCTTCAGTTTTTCCCCCATTTCCATTAGTTTATGTTCAGATATTGTAATGCCCAGCAAACATGCCTCCTGTTTATTTAGAAGCTGCTCCGAGTGAACTGAAGTGAATTTGGTAGCTAACATGCATTTTAATCTGATAGCGATGTATTTCTTCTGGAAGTTCTGCTCAACTGAGGTCTGTAATCTATCCAATGTACAGAACAGGTGCAATCAGTTCCCTCACCCATAGAGGGAGGCACTTCCATTTGACAGAGGTAATTCAAATTGACTTTTGAATGGTCTTTTGTTTCTGATGTGCAGGGACTGGGCCTGCCTGTAAAACCAAAGTCTTGAAGAGGTTTGTATGATGTTAGATGTGAGTTGAATTTCTGGTTTGTTCTCTCTTCTGTCCGTAGTTCTGGGTAATAGGTGGATTGAACGTAACTCAAATTTTCTATTAGCATTCCCAAAGCAGGTTGTTTGGACCCTTGATGCTTCTCCAGCACGACTAATTGGTCAGGAATTGTATTACTGATTTCTATTATTCCAGGACTCATCTGCATAGGAACAACAACTGAATTAAAAACTGAATTATGTATTTATTTACTTACTAATCATATTTGTATAGCCACCAACCTCACAAAAAAGTGACTCTGGGGGGCATACAACACTCAGTTAAAAAGAAAACCAATAAATACCTATAAAACAGTCATTATTAAAATATAAAAACTATTAAAAAGCACATGGAACAAGAGAGGATGATGCTAACCACAATAAGGGAGCCATTGCAAAATCTCCCAGTCCCCTGGGAGCCCCAGGCCTGATCCCACAGCCAGGTCTTGAGGGACTTGCGGAATGTTGAGAGGGGCGGAGCTAACCTCACTTCCTGGGGCAGAAGATTCCACAAGGCGGGCGCCACGGCAGAGAAGGCCCGCCTCCTGGGACCCGCCAAATGTAATTTTCTGACCGATGGGACCCACAGCATGTCTTCTCTGCCAGACCTGATAGGACGGGAAGATATAATTGGGAAGAGGTAGTCCCTCAAATAACCCGGCCCCATGCCATTAAAAAATACCGGTATACATACAAAAGCAGACAGAACACAGAGTGCAAAACATAAATATTCAAATATAAGATTATGCCCCCCACCCTCCATTCCAGGAAAGGGTGTTGGTCCATTATGACTCTATAAACTCTCATTCCAAAGGGGATAGAATCTGCTTTTTTGATCACGTTTGGGGTCACTAGGGAAGAGGAGAGGATGGTGCATTGCTCAAGTGATGGTCACTCATGAAAAGACAGATGAAGTCCACGAGCCTTTATTCTATGCTCAAATTGGTTAATTCTTTATTAATGATAAATTAATGATAATTCCAGTACATAATAAACAACATCATTTTTGTAGTTCACCACTACAAATCTAAGTAAGGAAGCATGTAGGTATAGCCCTACATATACCAGATTTAGACAGAACATCACCAGTTCCAAATCACTTTCCCTGACATGGCTATTGAAGTAATTATCAGAATTACTTTTAGATCTGTGTATATCAATTAGCTATTCAATAACACAGGCAATGCAGTTTTTGGCAAAAAGAGACCTTTTTATCTGAAGAATGCTCTCAAGAATGAAATACCGAGTACTGTCTCCTCATGGCAACCCTTCTTAGATTACGTGCTTGTGCGGGAAAAAAATGAGGCTTTGATTGTGGGTTTTAATGATTAGATGGTTTGTGCTGATAGAAATAATGTGAATTTGGATTAATTAGTGGTAAGAGATTAATTTTTTCTTAATTTGTATTTATATCTGTATTGGAGATAGTCGGAAGTCACTTTCTGTTTCAATTTTCTATCTGTCTTCACTATTATAGTTTTGTCTTTTTTCTTTTAGCTCTATCTTCTCTCTTTGCTGTACTTTCTGCTTTGCATTTTAATTGTACTTTGAAATACAATATAATAAAGTTCTTATTAAAATAAAAAATAAAATACCGAGTACCCTAGGGAGGTATAAAATAAATAAATAAATAAAACTCTGAATATAAAGTATATAAAGCACTATGGGCCTTACTTTTTTTTCTAATTATTTTAAATCTGTTTTCATATCCTATCTCTAAGATGTTTAGTGCAATGCAGAGATTCCTTTTTGCAAAAGCTATACAAAATGCAGCTGCTTTCTCAACCTAATGTTCCAAGGTGTCAACCAAGTCCACTACTTTGGTAAAAACTAGGAAAGCAGCATTGCACCATCATGAGCCAAGCTCTGCCCCTTACGTACGTCTGTGCAACATCACAACTTCATACAGAAGCGATAGAGCTTGTGCTGCAACAGTGTAATGCTGTTTTGCCCTCCCTCGGCTGCCTTTGCCAATACCTATTAGATACAGAGCGACCTCCATGAATTCCAACTCTCACATCCTGGATGGGAACTCCAGCCATTGCATTATCAGCACATCTGGAGGGCACCAGATTGAGGAAGGTGGATGAATGCAATTTCTTAATGTATAACCTTACCTTCAAAAATGGGGTCACTTTAGGATGGGGTACTGCAGGACACAAACAATTCCTCATGCTGGAAAAGATAGAGATGGGGAAATTAAATAAAAATACCTCGTTTCTTCATGAAGAGGTGGAAAGCTTTTTTAAAAAAATAAAACTCAGTTTAAACTTAGGAACTTAGTTCCCACGTTAAAAAAAAAATCAAGGGCAACTGAACACTTATGCTATCTGTACAATTATACATTTGCCTAATTTAACAAAGGAATTTTACATCTGTTGCTTCTTAATTTATTACTGTATATATTTTTGCTGCTGGGCACTTACCAATTACTTCTCCAGAAACACATGCACATTATCAGCATTAATGGGATAATCACTAGTAGCTGAAGTAGATGGGAAAACCATTCTTCTGCTGGAAAGAAAAGCAGGTACGCATCTATTTAAATGTTTAATTGTAATTATTCAACACAATTCTCATGTAAGACAGACTTTTTAAACACAGTTTTAGGCTAGTTTTAATACCCGAAGATTTTTGAATTAATTTTCAGGAAAACAGAAAATAGATGCTTGCACCCCAAAGAAATATAACATCAGTAAGGGCCTGTTCCTTAATGAAGAATTACGTTTCACTGATAGAGATTGGAAAATGCCAGCAAAGGACTAATTAAAAAAAAAAAAAAACTTGGTTGCTAAAGACCCAGTTTCCTTCCTTCCATCCATCCATCCATCCATCCATCCATCCATCCATCCATCCATCCACTCTCTCTCTCTATATATATATCAATATCTATTTATATCTAGCTAGCTATCATCTCTCTATTATCTGTCTATCTATCTGTCTAACCTATCTATCTCCAGATAGCACACTTACTTTCACAGCTGGCAAATCTTAATCTTTCACGTCTGGCCCAAGTCAAGGCAAAAGCACATTGAGTTTTGACTCACTCTCACTCAGCATTCATGAAGGCTGCACTCCCAACATAAGAAACCCACAAGTGGTACTCCTTGTACTCCAGAAGTCTCTAGATAGCAGCAGCGGCAAGGAGTGCATTGGTACCTGACATCCAATAAGCTGCTAGCCCACATTCCTGGGACAGTTGAATTTGTCCGTGGTTACTTAAGACTTGGGTTACATCACAGTTAGATGTATCTCAGATGTAACCAGTATGACTGGTTACCTTTGAAGAGTCAGGAAACTTGGTTGGTGGATAATGAAAGTATATTCCATTTGTTTTGAATTGCCCCAACAAGCTGATGGAAGGTAACCCTTGCATTAAGATTGCACCAAAAAGAAATCAATTGAAAATATCTTGGAATAATAGCAAACTGGTGACAATTAGGAAAACAGTGAAATAATAATGTAAGATTATCCATACATTTCAGAATGTGGGGTTCAAGGTTTTAAACTTTTAATCTCAGTTTGGGGCCTATCTCAGAAACCGCCTTTGTTGGTGGAAATCTATCTGGATATTAAGTCTGATGGAAGAACTTCTTAAAAATTCATGCTGGCCCAGGCTTCCTCTCATTCCACAAAACTTCCACAAAAGATGCATTTAAATTCACAATACTTTCAGAAAAGGAGTTAGGCCCTACCTCTGCAACCAGCTCTTTTGGACTGCCTTAATAATAATATTACTTACTTTAATTGCTTTATTTTTAGACTATTAGCCATCTCATACCCTTTATAGGTAGAAATGTGAGCTATTATATTAAAAAATGATTAAAAAATAAAATAAAATAAAGGTATGGGTTGAATACACCAATCTCTCAAGCTGCCAAAATTCAGAGAAGTTCAATGTTTATGACAACAGTGAATAAATACAACTCAGCAGGACTTACTATCATCTTTTGTAATCACTTGAGTAAAATTGTCATTGATGATATATTCAGGTTTGACAGTGTAAGCCTGAAGTGCAAACCAGTATGTTGTGCTAGGTTCCAAGTGTCTCACTGTGAATTCAGTTTGGTTTGGTTTTTCAATTTGGTAAGTGCATATCACTTGATTACCTGCATTCAAGAAGAAAGTTTAGGCAGCAAACAAAGTCTTACCTGCCTCCCTCCTTCGAGCATCTCTGCAATAATTTTATTGTAAGAGAAAAGGCTTTCTCATGTCATCCTAGCATCACCTTTACTGCTACTCCACAACTATTCTTATAAACCTCTTTCTGCTTTTCATAATCAAGCATCATCAAGGGTTTTTCAATGTTGTTCTCTTTCATGTAGGTTCATAACATTATTTGATGACTGAGGCCTCAAACGCAGCTTAACAGTCAACAACATGAATATGACCTGATCAGCAAAGGAAGGTTTGCATGTTACAGAAAATCAGGATGTACTAAGGATTCTGGTTGACCCATGAATGAACGGGGGTGCAAATGTACACGTCTCAATCCCTGCTCCTTCCAGTAGTACAGATAAATGGGCGCTGAAACTCCTTTCTGAATTACCCCTTTTCCAACAAGCTAAAGTTAGAAGCTACATTTTGTTCATGATTTCTTAGCCCTGATCTGTTTATGAGAAACAGTGCCTTTGTTCATGCATCAAGCTAAGCCATGATGTTGTTCTGGTTTCAGCCTAGTGTTATGGACCAACCAGGCCATTATCACTTCTTCTTTTTTTTTTTATAAATGTTTTTTTTATTTTTACAACAAACACAAAACATACATGAACAAACAAAAACATAAAAAGGCATAAAAAAAGCATCTTCCATTTTATACCGTGTGTCAACCAGTTACCAACTCGTTGGTGCCCCTTTCATAATCTTAAATTCTCATATCATCTATTCAAAATATACTTGTATACTTATCAATAAACAATTATTAATCATTCATAGCTAATCTATAGAATCATTTATTACAAAAAATTTTAACTTTCAATAGGATTAGTAATACATTTTCATCTATCGATTATATGTGTATATATATAATAGTTAATATCAAATTTCTATTATAAAATTTCCTAATCCATTACATTACTATATTTTCTCATCTAATCATTAATAAAAACAAATCCCGTGCCATATAAAATTACTTATCTTCTTACTCTAATATCAAATCTCAATTTAACTCATCTCTGCACATTCCATAATTTTCAATAACTTCCTCCTGCATAAGTACTTTTTAATTTTTCAAATTCTTAAAAGTTACAGTTCTAACCAGTATCAGTTACAGTATCAGTTACGGTTCTAACCAGGTTACAGTTCTAACCAGATTCTTCACTACATGTTTCAACAAAAATGTCTCTAGTTTAAAATCTATATGTTACTATATTCAACCATGTATAAATTTTAGTCTAATCTCTTAAGACATTTACAATCAAATACAATTTTTAACTATAAATCTCAGATTTATACTTTATTCCAGCGCTTGCATAATTTTGAGTTCACCCTTTTCATTCAATATCCCAAAATATCTAGCTGTTTATTCCTTTTTCTATGTTATTGGATAAGAGAAAGCAATAATAAATGTCCTTTCAAACATTCTGCTTTTTAAAGCTTCTGTCAGTTCCATCATTGTTGTATTCCCCTCGTTTTTTCTTTAAACATCTGAAGTAGTTTCTTTCAATATTGTTTTACTTCTTCTTTTTGTGCATTCTCTTAATACGATTTTCCATTATAATCTTGTATAATCTTTTTCTCACCCTCAGTGCCAAGAACAAGTCTGTCCCTCTTCATTTATCAGTTGATTAACCCTTTTAATTCTCAGTTTATAGGCCTCACAATAATTCTGTTTAATGCTTCTGATTTCTTGTACTATTTCTTCCTTTTCCATTGATCCCGTTTTATGTTTAATTAAGTCCATTTTAGCTTTAATTTCTTTTTTTTTTTTTTTTTGCAGGAATTTCTGCAGCTCTTCTTCCAGTTTTTTATAGTCATCCTCGATAGTTTAAAGATCTTTTTCTGCATTGTGTTTCTCGTATAGTCTATTATCTTGATAAACCTTCATTGAGTCAAAGGATTCTTTATCTTTGTTCTTGCCAAAAATAAGAGAAAAAAAGAAGCAAAAGGAGAAAAAGAAAAGAAAAAAGAAAAAAAAAAGGAGAGGAGGGGAGAGACTAAGTCTCTTTAAAAAAAATCCAACTAGGAGGGGGGAATGGAGAGCAAAGCAGAGCTTCTAGCAGAAAAAAGAGCTACTGCCACTAATCAAGGCTCTTGTGACTAGCTCAAACTTTCCATCTTGATATTTTCAAAATCGCTTTCAACTCCACTTTCTTGTTTATAGTTACGGATGGCACCTGTATAAACATGCACATCCCACTATCTTTTTAGAAAGCACAGAGTCCTTGAGCATGCGTCACAATGAAAGGAAAAAAGCACTATGTCGAGCCTCTAGATGGCAGTGCAACTTTCTTTCATTTACTTTCTCTTAACTCCACTTTCCCCATTTCAAAATCAAAAAGTATAAATTTCTTATAACAATAAAGAAATCTTAGTCAAAAAAAAGGCTTAAAATAAAGAGTTATTGAGTATTAAAAAGAAAAAGCCAATCCAGTTAAAAATATATTTTTTTAAAAGAAAAACATCTTGTCAATTCCACTAAAAAGGGAAAGTTGAAAAGAAATTTTTTTTCCCCCCTTCTTTTTTTATAAGGTTCAATCTCGCCGCTTAATCCACTTTTCTTCACTTTTAAAAATCTCTTTAAGTTACTTAAGGTGTTCTCTCAGAATAGTTGAATAATAAAAGTCCATCTCACCCAGTTGACACCCCTCTCTTCCTTCTTCCTTTGGAGCTGTCCCGGCTTTCGCAGCCATTTTTGGCTGGCTCTCCTCCGCCGGCTTCAAGAGCTTCTCCCGGGATCAATCTGGGACTTGCGGCGTCCCTGAGATCCGCGGGATGCGCCCTTTACGATCGCCATCTCTTCGGGACGGCTTAGGTCCATCGGGATCGTCCAGGGGAGGAGATATCAGCTGCGATCCTGGGAGCCCAGGATCGCCCGCCGTATCGCCGCAACGCCAGCTCCGCCCTCTCCTCCATTATCACTTCTTCAATGGCTTTAAAAACTGGCTTAGCACAATGCCTGAACCGAGCACATTTGCAATCTCCAACTGTAGCCTAATCAGTAGAAGCTAAACAAGGCAACTGCTTATAAACAGGACATCAACTAAGGTAGTTTTAAAAAGAAATGTAAAGTTGAAAATAAAGAAAAGCCTATGTCAGTCAGCTTGAAGAGAAAGACACACCAACCTTCATAAGATGGAGATATTCAGTGAAAACCAAGTGCAGAGTATATAGGACCCATTTCAAAATCAGAGTTTACTTCTGGTTTCTCCACACAGCTTTTCCTCCATTGCAACTCTCTAGAGCAGTGTTCTTCAGCCTTAGCAACTTTAAGATGTGTGGATTTCAACTCCCAGAATTCCCTAGCCAGACATCCACACAACTTAAAGTTGCTGAGGTTGAGAAACACTGCTCTAGACCTTGAGGTCCTGTCAGGAACATTCAATTTCCTATTTATGTTTTTTCTCTTGGATTACCTTCATTTATTTATGAAAAAAAAAGATTTCTGGAATGTGTTTCATCTTCTTCTGTGCTTAGGAGGACACTCTATCAATTCCTAAATAATACTCATATCTCACTTAAAGATACATTATTCTGAATTACCATGACCAATTACCTGCATGTTTAAATAGTTCTAATCCTTTGGTGACACAGCTTTGATTCTTCATTTTCATGTAAAATATGTAACCTCTAATAAAACCAGAGTTGAATTCTTGATCATAACGTTTCCAAGTTACTGTTAATGAATTTGCAGTTACTGTAACTGTTTTAAATGAGAGGTATTGTTTCGGTTCTGGAAAACAGGAAGTTGTCAACATTTACTATGTGTTTGCTGTAGTTCTAATCCTTAAGCTTTACGTTAAATTTCCATTTCCTGTCAGTGCAAGACTGCAGTTGACCATTACAAATCTTGAGGATAAGGATTGAACTAAGCTAACTTTGCTGATTAAGGTCTGCTGATCAGACCCTGCTGATTAGCTACACAACTGTATAGCAGTTATTTCCACCTATCATCTTCCCTATCACATACTGTACATGCATTGTTAATATTAAGTCTCAGGATTTCTCCTAGTTTTTAATCTTCCTTGCTGTTCTGTATCTGGCCACCCTACCTAAGCATGGAGCAGCTGTGCTGAGACTAAAGTTTTGTGATTATGACTTCACTTAAAGTTGGGACCTGGACCATCATGAGAAAAAATATGGGAAGAAATATACAGCTTGATAAAACCTAAAAAAAATCCATGTATTGAGCAGCTTTAATTAACACATTTAATAATTAAAGTTTGTGACATGATTAATGATCATGTAAATGAAACTGTTATGCCAGAATGGTCTGTTAGTTTGCAAACACCACTAACGAAGGAAGTTATGCCAGTACGAACAGGAGGGCATTTCAATCTGGACCCACAACTTTGTGTCAAAAGTATGTCAGTGGCTGGGAGGCCACAATATCTCCCTTCCAAGAGGGGAGTAAACCTGTTATGGCATTCCTCAATCCCTCTAAACAGTTTTGGAGTCAGGGAGCATTTTTATATCTGCCAACCCAGCATGTAGAAAACAGGCAGGAAACACCCTAAATCAGTGTTTTTCAAACTTGGCAACTTTAAGATGTGTGGACTTCAACTTCCAGAATTCCCCAGCCCAATTCCCTATACTGGAGATCTTCGCATGGACAGCTGTGAAGATGGTATGATGTCATGGCATTAATTTTGCAACCAGACAAAACTAACCTGGTTTCTAATACCTCTAACCACTTGGGTAAGCTACAGCTGAAGTTGGGAAGAGAAAGTAACAAGTAACAAGCAATGTCTTTAGACAAGCACCAGGAACAGGATGTTGGAAGTTGTTGTGGAGGGAGGGGGAGACAAACAGATAGTCCTGGATCAACAAAAATCTATCCCACTGAACACAGTGAGAATTAATACAGTGTCGGCTAATACACAAGAAGACATTGTTAGCATTCCACCACCATCCATGATGCAATTCCTTTAAAGAAACCCAAGTAGCAGCCTGGCATTTTGCATCCAACTAGTCCCCTGCTAAGAAGAAGGAGAAACAACAAGACGCTTATCCATTTCATCTTACTCACACCATCTGGACTACTGGGCAGATAGGAACCACTGTAAGCATCTACAATAGCCAGTCGAGATCAACCCTGAAATACATCTTTAAGAATGGTGCACATCTGTCTTGCCATATGCAAAAATAATCTGAGCCGGTACTGAGAACAAGGACCTGAGCAACTGTTCAGCCACCTTTCCCTTTTAAGGGTCTGTGAACAGAATCCTGTGTTAGCTGAAACCCAGGAACTGGGAGGCAGACAAGGGTTCCCACCAGGAGGAAACAGATTACCCACAAGCTCTTCAGAGCTCCATTGCTGCAAAGAGAAAGATTGCATAATAAATTAAATCAGCTGCTGAACACAGACAACAGTAGGACAAAAGCGTGAAGCTAATTCAGGATTGGTGCAGAGGCTATGTGGTATACATGTTCATAACAGATTGCAGTCATAGTCTAATTTAGTTGTTGGATAGACATACAATTTTAGCATAACTTACCCCGTTCTTCAAGGTATTTAACCTTCTTTTCAAGTAAATAACTTTTATCACCTTCCATTCCATACACACTAAAAGTGTATCTTATCCCAGGTTTGAAGGCATCTGAAATACATTTCAAGAAACATTCCAGCAAGAATGAAGAGTTAGGAATATAAAATAAGACTGCATTTACAACATTTAAAAAGCTTTTTATTATGAATTACTGCAATGAACAAGAATGGGAATAGTTAAGATCTCTTTACATTCACAAGTGTGCATTGTATATACAGTATAAAATCCCTGTCCTTTCCCTCTTCAATTCTCCCACATATTTCCAAATTCATTTCCAAATATATATATATATATATACCATGATTCACTGATTTCACTATGCTACTTACACACTCCATTCATACTCATAAACACAATCTAATAGTTGACTGAAAAAGAAGGAACCGTGCCTGCTCCACTGCTGAACATACACAGCATCATTTTATACAGTTTGCACACTGTTTATTTTTAAAAACTTCTTTAGAGTGGTAATGTTCAAATAAATGCCAGTAATGTGAATTTCAAAGGAAAAAAATAACTTTTCATCATTTATCTCTCTTGTAACCATTAAATACATGAAAATTTCCAAAGTGGTCTTCACTCTTTTTTTTTCCCCCCGTGGGATTTCACAATACTTATATTTATTTGATCCCAATTTTTTTTTAAAAATCTAGGTAAAATGCTAAGGATAATGCTATGAAAAGAAGTATTTGCAGTTACTAGTGGAAGCTAGTGATAATGTTAGGGAAAATTGGAAAATGTTAGCTTCTGACACAATTTTTCTTTTCAAATTCATGGGCTGTACCACAAATATAGTTGTCATGAGATGAGAAACTAGACACAAAATGGCTGCCATGAAAGTGTGGTTAATTACAAAAGCTTGAAAGTGACAGAAAGTGATTTCACACTGAAAAGGGAAAACAGTTTTTTTTTCTGTTGACCTTGTGGGGTCTCCATTTAAATTCTTGGGTAGAAGAAGAACCTGTTTCTCCAAAACTTAGTCCTGAGGGGATAGTCTACCTTCCACCCAGGATCTTTTTGGCAACAGAGCCCTTACTGAGGAAAGGAGCATGATGAGACTAGACCACCATCCTACCATCCATTTTTGGAAGGACACTTCCTTCTCCTCCTCATGCAAGACACTACTCTGTGGACTTGAATGTTGGAATGAAGTGGAGAGCTGAACATCCAGGCTGCAGGAAATAGCAACATCCTTGCATATTTCTCAACCTAGCCTTGCAAATATTACATTGCTTTCATTAAACATCTAAACAGGTCAGTCTTGGTTATTACTTGGATAGGAGACCACCAGAAAACCTCACAGTGACTGAGAAGTTGCAAAAATATTCCGGAAGAAAGCAATGGCTAATCATTTCTATATTGCTGCCAAGGAAGTTATACAGGTTTGTCCATAAAGTCACTCAAACTTGATTTAAAGAAGAATTCATTGTTATAGTATCTCTAACGACCAGAAAGCAATGATCTCTTCAGGAATTATTCACTAACAAACTTAAATTCTTCTTACCAGATGTAATGAAAGCATTGGAGTCATTTTGCCCAAACTTCATCCACTGAAAATCACATGGGTGATTTTTGGGCTGGTTGCACCAGTCAACAACATACTGATTGAACTTGCTTTGAGGCTTCCAAGAAATATAAATACTATGTGCTGTATTGTTGATTGTGCTTTCTTCACTATAATGCACGTTACCTTTAAAAAAATGCAACAATTTTTAGGCATCAGCACAGAAATCTTTAAACGTCTTTCATAATATTTATCCATCTCTCACACAGCTTTCTGGAGAGAGGTATACAAGAATGAAAATGTCCTGTTGATCCCCCACCCAAATATTTGTCAACCTTTGGTGAACATGCATTCATGTTCACCATGAAATCAAGGCAATGTTATAGGGACATTAAAAAAAAGTTTGCCAGATATATTGGTACTGTAATTAAGTATAACCAGCAACAAGCCCAAGATGTACATGTAATAAATAAAATAGTAAAATCAGTTGCCTTGTTTTCTGTTGCTGGAGAAAAGACTCTTGGTTTTCACCATGTGTTGTTTCTATTTTTTTTTTAAATAATTCAATCAAACAAACCACATTGTAATTCCCAGTGCTTTTTCATTCAGGGGAAGCTCATACCTATATGCCTGAAAGTACCTCCCATGGAATTAAATGGGATTTATTTTTGAGTAGAGATGGATAAGATTATACTATCAACTCTGTAGCGTAGCCCCTGTAACTTCTCTGATTTTGTGGAAAATGAAGCTGGCAGTTAGCAATACAGAGATTTAAAAGAAAACTTATGGGTACAAATATTTTACATGCATAAAACAACCACTGAGGAAGTTGCTAAACATTTTACACTGCAATGCAGTGTGGAAAAAAAGCATCATGTCCAGAGGGCAGCAGAGTATAAGTTGACATATAAAGGCTGAACTGTGGAGTCCTTGGTGCTCTCTGAGCTTGGTTGTTTGCTTACAGACATTTCATTACCTGACTAGGTAACATCACCAGTGCTGGTGAGTGTGGGGTTTGCTCCCCGTAACCTCACACTCACCAGCACTGATGATGTTACCTAGCTGGGTAATGAAATGTCTGCAAGCAAACAACCAAGCTCAGAGAGCACCAAGGACTCCACAGTTCAACCCTGAGCTACAATATTCTCTTCTGTTGAAAGGCTGAAATCCCAAACATTCAGTCAAACCAAAGATCATAATGCAACAGGAACAGAGTATTGCTAAATAATCATGGAAATTAGCAATGTCTGGGGTTGTAATATTTCACATTACTTCCTGGGATTCAGGAAAGAAGGATTCATTGGAGTAACATGTCTAAATGAACAAACCATTCTCGTAAGTTGCTGGGATGATAATCCCAGAGGGAGAGGATGCAAACATAGTGTTGCTTGCCAAGACAAGGATTTTGTAAGAATGGCTGCCAAGAGAAATTGTTGTGTAGTTCTGTGGCGCAGAAACAGAGTAATTGTGATGCTGCACTGAAGGGTCCTCTAAGTTTTCCCAAAATAGATCATATGTTTTAATGTTTCCGTTAGCACGAAATCCTGGCAATTCCTATGGGCAGAAAACCAAAATTCTCTCAAAATACATTTCTCATCCATGTGCCTTTCTAGAATGGTTTCAATTTATTTCTCATTCCGTGTTTTTAATTAAAGATTTTTTTTAAAAAAGATGATAAAAACTAATACAAACTAATATAAAATAAGAAAAAGAAAGGATCAAAGAGAAAGCTAAAAGTGCAAGAAAGGTAAAAAAAAGTAAAAGAAAAAATAGAAAAAGAAAAAAATACAAAGAAGTAGATTCATATCTTTACAGCAGTTATAAGTACAATTATAAATTTACCTCTTACTCTATGGTTACAATGTAACTCTCTTCTTTTTATAATCTATCCTGTCTAATCATCAAAACCATAAATCATAAGTTCATTTTTCTCTGTTTCACCCCAAAAGTCCATAAGGGCTTTCCAGTCAGCAATAAGCACAGATATTGTCTTTTCTCTGATCAAAGAAGTAAATTGTTTCTCACTACAGATGTTACCAGTTTGTTTACTTTGCGGCAACTGATGATGTCAAATCAAGAACATACAACATAAAGCTATATCTCTTCTACAATAGCTTATAGAAAATAAAGATCCTTGTATTCAAGACTTGGGTCCATGAAGGGAACAGAATTTCATGTTATTCTTTCCTGCAACCCAAACTGACCCTAATTTATTTAGTGTATTTATTGTTGGGGGGGGGGGGGTGTCAGTCAAGTAAGTAGGTGAATTATACAGGGTTCTGGTGAACACTTTCATGACAGAGGAGACTGTCTTCTCATTTGTGCATATATTCTTTCAATAGGAAAGTAAAGACATAACACCCCCATTGCCCTTAATGCTGAGGGATCAATCAGTTAACAATGAAAATGCTGCACTTCAGTTTTGCAGAATGTACTGCATGGTAATTGAAAAAAAAAGAAGCAAAACTTCACAACCAAAGAAAAATAATTAAACAGTGTGCAGTCTGTTGTGCTGTTTATTATAACATCCCACATAATTGTATTTTACAAATATTATTGCTGCCTTATATTTATTTTTGTCAAAAAATGCAAACATATGGATAAAGTATCTACTCTTCTGTGACCGGGAGTGTCTTTACCATTGCTAGGGAATCAGCCTGTAACCAAGGCTGATCCACTCTTTATCTTTCTGAAAAGCATCACATGAAAGCCCTCAATGATCAAATCCAAGATGGGTGGTGGAAGTCAATATTCACAGACCATCTATTGTCCTTTTTTTTGAGTCTTTTATCTTATTGGTTGCCTTCAATTTCTTGTGCTTACCACTCTTATTTTCTTTCTGCACTTAGCACAATGCTGCTCACCTCAAAAAGAAATAGTGCGATGGGTATGTATGTATGTATGTATGTCTCTATACGTCCTATCAAGTTTATACGTGTGGCCAGACTTACCCTCCAGAATACAGTTACATTACGCTGCTCCAAGCCTGGGTTAATAACTCTCCAGATATCAAGCAATCCTGATGGAGCTGAAAATCAAAGCATATAGCACATGCTGTTGTAAGCCGCCTTGATGATCAAACAGAAAGGGTATAAATAATAAACAAGTACGCTGCTGCATTAGTAGGATCTGGAACACCTTCACAAGCCACAGACAGACGCCTTAAGATGGACACCAGCATTTTTTGACCGTGCTTACAATATTTTCATCCTGATAACCATTTATTTGCTACTTTAATTGCCTTTGAGGAAATGGTGATGGCTATCCTTGAGATGAGAAAGGATATAAATGCTCAAAGACACTATTAATGCTGTAGGTATCAGACTGGGTGCAGCTAAGAACAGAATCTCTCATTTGCAAGTAAGAAAGTAAGTTTTATTTATAATCAAGGATCAGCTATCTATTCACATCAGAGAGAGAGAGAGAGAGAGAGATCAAATTCTCAAGCAATAGATTAAACACAACCATCCTCAACCTAATCCTAATGGATTTAGGATTAACCATAAAAAGGTTATATTAAAAGAAAATTTTAAAAACTGAATAGCAATGACTGTAGAGCAAACTGTGCAACCCTTCTGGAGATTACAGGAGACAAATGAGCAAGTAAAAGAGACATAATGAAGTCTAGACATCAGGCTGTGTAAAATGGACAGCACGGTGATACCTTTGTTGCTATTGTCCCCACCAGATGGTGACTTATGTATTCTTGCACTGCAGTATTATCTCCCTTTCATTAACATGGAAGGCAGAGTACTACATCTGGTCAAGGAGAAGAGTCTCCGATGAGACAAGCATGAGATGTTATCTAAGTATCTCAGCTAGAAATTTGTGGGAAGTCACTAGATACACCAATAATTGATTTACTAAAAGCTCTTAAGATTCTTCAGGACAAACCAAAATCCCTCTCAATTCACTCTTGCCAGGCCAATTTAAATGTGATTGAATTTCCAGAAGAAGTTGAGAAAGGTTAGCTGGGTAGCTCTTATGGCAGCTCTAATACAGAAAACCCTGGCTTTTCTGGAGATAATTAGGTTAAGAACTTAATAACATAAGCAGTGCCCTGGTGGATCAGGCCTCTGGCCCATCTATTCCAGCAATCTGTTCTCACAATGACCAATCAGCTGCACAAGAAAGCCCACCAGTCTTTCAGCAGATGGCCTTCAGAAGCAGTCATGCTGCCAGGAGGCCAGTGACCATTGATCCCCATGACTTCCATAGATTGTTCCGACCCCTTTTTGAAGCCAGCCAAGCTGGTAGCCAGCACCACATCTTGTGGTGGAAAACTGCTAAGTTTGATTATGCATTGTGTACAAAAATATTTCCTTTTGTCTGCACTGATTCTTCCAGGATTCAGTTTCATTGGGTTACCTCTGGTTCTAGTATGTTGGGAAGGGGAGAATAGTTTCTTTGTCCACTTTAACCATGCACCATGCATAATTCTGTACACCTCAGTCATGTCCCTTCTCATTCACCTCTTTTCCAGTCTAAAAAGCTCTAAATGTCACCACCTTTCTTCATAGGGAATCTGCACCAGCCCCTTGATCATCTTAGTTCACCTCCTCTGAATCTTCTCTAGTTCCACTATATCCTTTCTGAGGTATGGCAACCAGAACTGCACACGATATTCCAGATGCAGTTGCACCATGGATTTATAAAAGAGCATTATGATATTGGCATCTCTATTTTCAATACTGTAGTGAATATTGAGAGAGCTCATATAATTGCAATTTTTCCTTTTCATACATCTGATTTGTTTGAGCCATTCACTGACTGAAAGGTTCTTTAGATTTGCCAGGAGGAATGAAATTTTACAGAAAACGTGATCTGCTAAAATAATTGAACAGGGACATATAATGTCTTTTTATTTTCCCCAGATTACACAAAGTAAATTCAACAACAGAGAAAAATGTTCAGAATGTCCAAAAATATTGGCCGAGAAAAGAATCTTAAACATTTAATCAATTTTGTCATTTTTGTTTTGAAATGATCAAATGGCACACAGAAATGATTTCATACCCAATTGCAAGTAGTATCCTACATCTTTCAACCCCTGTTGAAGGTAGAAGTCTAAGTCCTGTTCTGTATTATACTGACTTGTATCCAGGGCTGTTGAAGTTCTTTATCTCTGGTTCTCAAGTATACATTTGTTTGTTAATCTCTATGAGCATTATGGACATTTTGAAAATGGTTTGGAAGAACTGCTTTGGACCTCAGGTAAGCACAACACCTCTTTGTTATTCATTACAGTAGATCCCGGGAGTGTCCATGGGAGGAGGTGATCAAGAATGCAGTCATGACTATGTGACTGAAACTCCACCCCATTTTACATGCATTGTGCTTAATTCTTCTCTAAAAGGCCCTTTATGAAAGATTCATATATTTTAAAAGGTTAATCAGGATAAATTCCTTCTACTATCCCTTCCCACAGGCTTGTGTAATATCAACAATAATAATCACCTGATTAGGTTATTCATTTGTGTATAGGAGTTGCAGAAATACCTTGCATAAAATCTGACCGTTGCTCATCAGGAAGGTTGATGTCAGTAGTAATTTTAAATGTGCAAGGCATCTTTGTTTTTAACACACAGATTTTATAAGCTGATGGTTGAAGAAGTAATATTAGATGCAGAAGGATGCTTTTTAATGTATGCTAGATTGGGTGGCCAGTGTCTAGAATTCCTGAATTTATGTAGTCCAGCTTGAGATTCTCCAGAACAAACACATGATTATTTTCACCTGCTTACCATATAATAGTTGAAAGTGACTTGAATGAAATATTAGACCTTTTTTAAAGATCATAACACTCCACCACTCAGATTTGTAATATTTTGCAAGATTACATGTCTGAATTTAATTGAGTGGATATACAGCATTCTAACAAGGATAAACTTACTTTTCTTCTGAATACAGAAGAAAAATGGTTTTGATTAAATTATTTCCTGATTATCTATGCCTTCCTCAATATTTAAACTTAGTGCTCACCAAATGCATTGGCCTGCACTCTTTCATCTCTTAGCTATGCTAACAGGAGATAATGGAAATTGTAGCCCAAGTACTTGGATGGCACCAGATAAGGAAGATTACAGAATTCTAGGCTCCATTTCCCTTAAACTTCTTTTCCACAACAGAATGCTCACCAGATTCAAGAGTCTTGGCATGTATATTCTGGCTCCATTCACTCCACTTCCAGAAGGGACTGACAGCTGTAGCACAGCGTATTTTTAATGTATAGCTTGTGTAAGGCTGCAAATCACCCAGTTTTATGTGGGGATGGAAGTCTGGACTGGACTGCACTGTGATATTGTACTGCAAAACATAAAGAGTAAATCTGTTAAGAGGCCAAGTACTGTCTTTCCCTGGATAAATATTTTTTCTGAAATATAACTGCACATTTCATACCTACAGCAGATGGCAGTATCTAACCAACTTTGATCCCAAAAAAGCTAATCAGGGTCAGACCTGGTTAGTACTTGGACTGGAGTCCACCAGAAAATCCAGATCTATAGGCTGGACTGGAAAAGTTAAACAATAACAACAATCTTGGAAGGCAGCAATGGCAAACTATATCTATACTGCTTCCAAGAAACCTACACAGACATATCCATGAAGCCACCAAGAGTTGAATTCGATTTGAAGGAAAGGTTACCATTTTAATTATTTTAATTACTTTTTTGATTCCTATCCACCTTTCCAATCAAACTCACAAAAAGATGGAAAACCATAAGACATAATTAAAATATAAAAATGAGTATTACCATCTTCATAAAACAATGCAAGCCTGGTTGGAGAAAGAAGTCTCGGTTCCTTTTCTAAGGTGGAAGAGAGTTGGACTCAAATGCAGCTCCCATCTGTTTTCCCCTGATGGCTACCATTTCCCCAGTAGGATTCCCCTTAGTGCAGGACTAGAGGCTGGGATTGCATTGCAGAAAGGAAGTGGTAGAAGAAAAAATGAGAAATGCCAACCAATGGTCTCTAGGAACAGCAATTGCTGTTTTAACCATCATGAGTAAAATTAGTGCTCTTCCCATTTCTCTCCAAGACCCTATTTCCCTGAAAGGATCCCAATATTTGTCCAAAGGATTCCTCTCATTCTTTGGAATAGATTTGGGGGACCTGCAGACAAGGTAACATTCAATCCACCAGCAATTTCTGGGTCACTAAGAGGACACCACTGGATATAACCCACTACTTGGTAGTTTCATAAAGCCTAATGCATTTAACTGTTCATGGCAGGATGATCGTGCCATGATTGAGATGGGGTTGTAGTTTGCCTCATGGTTAGAGTTTTGTCTGTTTGGCAACTGCATGACAAGTGTCACATAGATAGCTAGAAAGTTCTTGAATTAATTAAGACACTTGTAAGCAACCACCTCTTTTAGCAACCACAAGGACACATTTTATTGTTATTATATGGTTCCAGTATGGGAAGACATTTTATTTTCCTTTGGATGAGATCCACTTTCACTTGCATTGCCCTACTCCAGTTTAAAAAGACCTTTAATTTTCTTCTGAGCAAGGCAAACACACAAACACATCATATTATTTCCATAAAACAAAATATTTGATTTCCTTTTAACTGTGATTCTAGGCCCTGAAATGTGACTGTAGACTCCTCATTAATCTTTGAACTGAACCTCATCCTTCCTAGCTATGAAATTGTTTATTTTTCTGCTTTACAGTAAAAACAGTTAGAACTATTGTCAACCCTATTATTGCAGGTTTTTAGGCACTTAAAATTTATTGGAACTGGTGGGTACATCAAAATACACGTAAACAACTAAATGTCCTTCTTGAGAACAATGAGCTTTTTGTTTCAATCTGGATGGATCTCAGGTTATTGAGCTGCAGATATTGCTGATTCAGAAGGAAGGTTATGCTGGAATTATGGGTTATGGTTGATCTCCTGGGTAGCTCAATATTCAACAATGTACTTGGTTTGGACTAAACCTGATGAAGAGGGGAGAGAGTTTTTGTTACCTTATTTAGATATGGATGCTTCTCACCTGCTTATTCCCACCAGCATATGCGGCATTGATCTGGCATAACAACAGTGGGTTTCCCCTTATTGGCTTTACACGCCAAGATAACTGGATGAAAGTATCATTTTGATCATCCACTGATAGATTACTGGGAACCACAGGATGAACTGGTTGAAAACAGAAGAAGAATGAAGGAACATGAGGATTCTGAAAAAAAGTAAATCAATACCTTGGGCCGTAAAAGCAGCAAAAAAACCCCCTCTGAAATAGTTTTATCATCCCTGGACTTCCCTTCTCAGTGATGGCACTCAAAAAGATCTTCAGGCATAAAAATTATGGCAACTATATACCAGGCGTTGTCTTTTTCTACTTTTTCCACTTCAGCTTATTTTGCTTTTGCTCCAGAGTTGTTTTCTCTTCCCTTTCATTCCCATCAGAGAAGGGTGCCCAATTTCCCCACACAATGTCTGCATTTCCCAGAGACACAGGAAAAGGAGGACACAAAAAAGGTCTCCTCCTCCTCCTGAAGAAATAAGGAAGGCAATCATAGTTTCCCTAGCATGCTGGAGCTCAGGGGCATGGGTCAAATCTCAGTCAAACAAATCCAACCTGCCATTCTATATTGTAATTTTTGTGACTTGACCCTTCCATGTGACAAATCATCATGAAGAGTGAAAGGCAACAGGAACAAATCCTACTTTTGCTGTAATTATAACAGGATAAAGGAATCCCAAAAGCTGGATCAACAGCAGCCTAAAGTAAATCTGGGAAAGAAAAGCAACAGGAGCACCCCAACAAACTAGAAACTCTAATGACCTAATTGCTTAAATCATCCAGTGGCATCTGTAGGGGCCAGGGTCAAAACAGACAAGACACTGCATACCGCACAATGCAAGCCCCACCCCGTCTGTACATGTTGCGTGTAAAAAAGGGGCAGGGCTTGCATCACAACACCATGCCTGCCTGTTTTGACCCTCACTCCGCTTTCTGGAAAACACTGAGGTATGTTGCACATACAACTAACAGACTTAACACAGAGGTCATCAGGAGAATGGGCTAGATGACATGTTTCTCTACCAGGTTCTCATTTGTTCTATCTTTCTCAATGGCAGAGAGATGGTCAGTCTTCATTTATCACTGAGGAAATAGGACAGGAGAAGAAGAGCTGATTGTTGCAATTTCAACCTGTCTGGAACTTCATTTGTGGGAACAGCCAATTCTATTAGCAAGAACCAACTATTATATTAAGTTTTGTTTGACATTTTAATCCAGTCGCAGTACGCAAATGCATTTAATACTTTTAGATTGTGACAATAGAGTGGAATATTAAAATGAATAAAGAAAATCAACTCTTACCTCTGAAGTTTACATCAAAACTAAGATGCTCATGTTTCTGTCCAAGGCAATTTTTGGAAATCAAGTTTACATCATATATGGATTGGTGGCCCATCTTGAATGAACAGCTATTTTTACAATTTGTAACGCAACTGCAATATGTTTTTGTAGAAGAGCTTTCAAGAAATAGCATGGGGGAGAAAAGGCAATATTTATTCTATTTGCAGTCAAAAATAGTATATTAGAGACATTTGAACCTTACCTACAAGTTCAAGATTTATCATCCTTGACTACAATTTCTGATTCCACAGTCCCCTACGCTAATCAGATTCTCCCCTAATTAGAGTTTTGTCATTCAAGCCTGCTTTTGAATGCTGATTAACACAATACTGTAGGGAGAATCTGTTTTGAGTAATGGTTAGCATCACAGCAGATATAAAACTAAACTACGATTTTTTAAAAAAATGAGGAATTCATGTTAAAAGTAAGGAGGGTAAGAAATGTATATTTCCCAGTTTGCAACTGGTGGTATTCCTGATTTGCAAATACATAATATTTTCTCTGCCCCAAGCCACTATAAACGGCAATATATCTATTTTACTATAGACATGCAAGAGCCTTGAGCAAAATGTCAAGGGTTTCCTCCATTCAAGTCCAATATGCAAACAACTAACTTATCATAAAAGCATTCTCTTTTATCCAGGACAAATTCTGTCTCTGGCATCAATGTTTTCATTATCTCCAAATATTCCTTTCAAAGATATCCCATAAATCTGGTACAACTACTCCAAGCTCCTTCATATTATGCTTTGGGTTGACTTCAAGACTGTTTTGAGAAATACTTACGTATCAGACAAAATAAATTTTGTTGGACACACGGACTTAACATTATTGTTCGACTCTACCTTTCCAGGATCCCAAGTACATGTAATATTAATCATGTCTTCAGTTTCACAGCTTAGATTTCGGGGTTTATCAGGCTGCCCTATTAAAACAAGTTCGGATTAAAATGTTACCTTCTTATATTTCATCTGTACAACTACTTTCAAAACAAGTTAAGTTGATCACCTATATTCCCCCACCCCCACCACCAGCAGAAAGATAATCGATACAAGGGTTGGGGATAGATATTCAACCCTACCCCATCTTTGGATGTCCTGCCATCTTTATTCAAGGATGTTTCCAATGACCATTAGCAGATAAAGATTATAGAGCTCGGTAGCTTGCCTGCCCCTGCTTTATTCTGAAAGAGAAATTGGCTCACCCAAGCATTTCATTTATTTTTATTAAATTTATATTCTGCCTTTTCATTCAGTAATTCAGAGCAGCATACACAGTGCTTCTTCATCTTGTTTTTACCCAGAACTTGGGAAGTTAGTTGGCCTGAGAGAAAGTGATTGGTACAAAGTAACCCTCTGAGGTTCTGAGAGTGGGCTAGAACTTGAATCTCCCTGCTCACATTCTATTATATTCACTCATTATAAGTCACATGCTCATATCTTATAACCAATGCTACATATGTCCAAGATTCTCTTCAATGATCCAAGTGGGTTCATAGCATAAGAAAACTTTTGGTTATATGTTCCCGTCTTCCTTGGCCTTTGCAATCTTTTTCTCATTGAGAAGGCGAGAGAATTATGATTAATTTGTGGAGAGCAAGAAGAAAGGTCATTTGTAGCTAGCAGCATCTAGACAATCATGGTTGACCCCCCACAAAACTTAATGGGTTTGGCCCTGATTAGTATTGGATGGGGGATCACCTGAAAATCCTAGGATAGTGGACTAGATTGAGAAGTAGAAAAAACTTCTCAGAAGGCAGCAGTGACAATCCACGTCTCTAATGTTGCCAAGCAAATTGCATGAATATAGTTATGAGATGTCATGCCCAACTCAAGGAAGGAGGCTACATAAAAGCAAGAGGAGCACTAGGAAATTAGTATTTAAACAGGACAGCTGCCATGGTTTTGTATGTAAAAAAATGACAGTTTGCAATGTCGTGGTATTGATTTCCTAAATTTAAAAGTAGGCAGATGCCCCATTATGGCTTCTGTTTGGAGACCAGCACTTTGGACAAACTGAAGCTATCACTTCTTGCGACAGATGCTGTAGGAAAGAGATGAAGGAAAGGACACATGGACTGTGATCCTCCCAGCCCTTCCTAAACTAGCCTCCTATGCCATCCACAACAAGGGAAGACTATTCATTTGCCAGCCCCATGTGTTCCTCTGTATGGACTTGGAAGAGGCAGTCTCTTTGCCTGGGGCTGATTCTGCCTTTATCTTGGGAGATGGGCCCTCTCAGCTTTTTGTGGGCCAGTTGAAATGAGAGAAAAAAGGGCCCTTAGAATACAGGCAGGTAGCCCTTGGCTCCAAGAACCACAGAAGTAGCTGGACTGGGAGCTACACATCGGTATCCAATCACCTATTCACACCCAGTAGCAAACTTCCATGCACACACAATATTTTTATGCAACTTCACCTTTCTTCCAACCTGTTATTGGTAGCAGGGAACTAGTAATCTGGATCATCAGATCATCAAGTGACTGGAAACAACTAGATTACATTTGCTGCCAACAACAGCAGCAGAAAGTTAGTGATCCACTTCCTTTTGGCAAGTAAGAAAATCGGGCAAAGGTCTCAGGTTTTTGTGTGTCCCAGAGCTATGCATGGCCCTTGGTCCACCCACACTTTAGGGCATGAAATCTTTCAGTATTCCAGGAAAGCAGCATAATAATGAACACAGCTTTTAAGATTAAAATTAAAAGCTGTTCTAGTTAAAATAATCCTGTTCTCTACAGCAGAGGTGAGCAACTTGGGATCTTCCTAATGTTACTAGATCACAACTCCCATAATCTCTGATCACTGGTTGCCCACAGTGACAAGCAATAACATTAAAGATTTTCTGCTTACTTGTGAGGTAGAGATAAGTTGAATTGTTATGATGATTCTCAGAAAAACCACAAGCGACTTGAATGCGACTGGGGAGTGAAAATGTAGCATTACTAGTAAATATTACTCGCTGCTTTGGTGTCGGATGCTCAGTTCGGTTGTAAACTGAAAAACTAGTTACAGTTTTATTTTTCTTTGCAATGCAGCAAAATGTGACGTTGGAACCTCGTTCAGCTACTTTGTATTCAGGGAAGATGTAAATTCTGTTACCACTGAGAGCATCCGGGCCTGCACAAAGCAACAGAGAAAAAAGATTTAATTTTCTTCATTTAATTATTTTATTGTACAGAGTTCTTCAGATCTCGGTCACATCAGAAAAATGAAAGATCTCTATTTGAGCAAAGTGCCATAATCTTTGCTTGGAATTCTGGCAGCTGTGGTCCCAGCACATCTGGCGGACACCAGTTTAGGTAAGCCTGCTATACAAGAAGTTGCCATTATTTTTTCTCCATATGACAAACTGGAAGATTGAGTTGAGAGGTGGATGGGCTGTTCATGGCTGAGTGAGTTCAGGGCACAAATAAGATTCAAACTGCAGACTTAGCTATGCCATGCTACTTTTTAAGCCTTTTATACTGGGCAGGGGGCTGGGAGAGGCTCTTGTGCAGTCTTTTAACAAATGCTGTTACCTCTAGGTTATCGTAGAAACATGCATGGGGGCCAACTGAACTGCACATACAATAACTATACAAAGCTGCTGAGCATATACACTGACTTACAACCAGGAGTTCTCCATGAGAGGGGAGTTCTGACCAGCCCCACATTCCTTTTCAGGCAGAACACAAACTAGACTTGATTTCTATTTGTCTCAGTATTCAGGATGCAGGTAGGCAGATTCTGGTTGAACGCTAGGAAAAAATGCCTAACAGTAAGGACACTTTGGTAGCACAACCAAAGATGTATGGAGGTACTATAGTGAGTGTCACTTGGACCTTTCATGTTTAATTCAGATGTCTGCATTGAGTAGAGGTGGAAACCAATAACCCAATTGGCCCCTTCCAGCCCTCAGACTTTATTAATCCTACATACATGTGCTAGCACATGCATTCAGTACCTCTTCATGGAAAGTTCTAGAAAACTCACACCAGTTTCAAAAGATGCTCCCGCTGTTTGCAAGACCTAGGGTGGCACTCAACCTAGGGTCATCATGCCAGGGGCCACATTCCACAATACGCATGTACAGTTAATATAATGTAAACATAAATACATGTAATTATACTGTAATTCATTGTATTAAATTCAGGTAATTAAATACAGTGAATAAGCAGGACTGTGCATGCTATGAAAAATATTCTGAAGAAATGCTTTGGAATGTGTGGGAAAACAAACCTAGTATCTCTTTAGGGCAGCTGCATCTTCAATGCAACTCATTCTAGCAACTGCATCTCTCTTTTTTTTCCATATTCATGCTGGAGCCTGAAAAAGGCACACATCCCCAAACATCTCTTCCAAATCATTATTGAAGTATACACAGCATTATTCATAAGTGTGACAGCATGCAGCAGCTAAGGGCTGTCTGCTATTTGCTCAAGTGAGCTACAGTTCACAAAAGCTTTATGCCCTTTAATATAATTTGTTACTCAGAAGAGGTGCTACCAGATTCCTTCTAATTTTTTGCTACTGCAGACAGGCTGTCCTCGTACAAGATCTGCACCAAGACCCAGACTGCCAGTCTGCACTACTGAAGCAATTATACGCAGACTTGGGCACGTCTAGGATCAGAACCAGTCCATACCTTCTCCAGCTAGATGGGCCAATGGAAAGACAAAAGGAGACCCTGAAAAACACGTTAAAGACATATGCACAGGATGACCCAAAGCATTACTACTGTGGCCTAGTCAGGAATGCAAACTGTATGCTAGGTGAGCAGCCCATCTACTGTGCTTCAGAAGATGGGAACTGCCCACTACAAAAGGGACTTTGGGCAGGGATGGACAGGTTGTAAAAAGCATCATGTAAACCTACTATGAAAATGGATTGGGAGAAGAAGATTTGGCTGAGCAGGTGCATATTTCTCTGTGAGCCACACACAGAGAGCACACAGAAACTTGTCTCTTCAACACAAACATCCAGAAACAATTTAAAAAGAATCCAAAGATATGTGTAACTAACAAACCAATTACTACTACACTAATAGATCACACAGTTGATTTTATTGCAAAACCATTAAAGCAGAACATCACATTCCAGAAGACACACTGGAAAAGGAAACATGTCATGGTTAGATGTTATTGAGCATTAATGCTGTGAGTGGTCCTCACTTAAAGTTTTGGTCCCTAATCCCAACAGAGGGATAAGATTTTGTATAGACCTCAGACATCTCAACCAGGATACCAAATTTGACAATTACCCTACACCCAAAGTAGCTGACTTATTAAATCAGTTAAGTGAGGGTAACTATTCATCTAACTTACACTTAAGCATAGACTACTGGCAGAAAACCTCCAAGGAGAAAACAACTTTTGCAATACTTCAAGGACTGCTCCAGTTTATTAAAATGCTTTGTGTTCTCAAGGGGCATTTCCAGCCTTCAGAGGCTGAAGCTTTAGCGGGGGGAAGAGGGGCATAACCAGCCTTGAGCCTCAGGTTGCTCACTGTCAACCTACACAGACTAAGTCCCTGTCCTAATAATAAGGTAAGGAATTATTTGTTAGGGAATTGTGAAGAAGAAAGAAAACAAGGAGTTATTATTCTAGGAACAGAAGTTCAACAAATCTGGAAAATGATAGGTTGGAGAAGCCACCCAATGCAGTACATCATGCTTTCCACTGGTAATAGGACCTTACCATTTGCTGCTACCCAATAACTCCAGTTACTCCAAATTTTAGAAGACATCACTTTGCTCCTTATTCTGGTTTCATGAGTTGCACACTCTAAGGGTACATCAGAGAACAACCTCCGTTGGTGATGCTGTCTTGATTTATTGAGAACTGTCATATAATTCACCTAAAAGTGCATCATAAGAAAAGCAAATTAAAAAAGGAACTCAAACCAATGAGGCAGTAGACTGTGGGTCTTTTGATTTCACTGTTTCTGTAAGGCAAAGTCTGGTTACTTGCTAGACTATCTTCCCCAAGCAGAGCCAGCCTAGCCTGTACCTGTGAGAGGACAAGATATCTTGAAGAACCCTGCTAGAGCTTAGGAGGTGATATCCAAAATAAGCTCTCAGTGTGACTGCTCCAGCCTTAAAGAAGAGCTAACCCCCTGATCAGGACATCTTCCTTCCTGTGGTTTTCAGAATTCAGTTAAGACACTGTTCATTCACTGAGCATTTGAGGTGTAAGAGTCTGCTATCTTTTTTATGATACTTTCAGTTGTCATGGATTTTATGACTATAATCTTGGATTTCTGATGTAACATTTTATGGACTGGAATGGCCATTGACTTTGGCTTGGGTGGCAGATAAATCTGGTAAATAAATAAATAAAGTGGAAATTCAGAACCATTTCAGTTAGGATGCTAACTACAAAATACGAAGCACAGCAATTCCTCGAATTCCTTCTTTGGCAGTGTTACTGCTTGAAATATAACTTTCAGCTAAAACTAGGTTTTGGCTATTGCAATAATGCCTCACATGCAGCTTTGTTTGACAATGTATATTTATACTTCACAAAACTATCCGGCCCTCAATTATTTGCACTGCTTGATAATCAGCTGCAACTTCTTCCCGCTCCCAAGACATTTCCCTTAAAAGTATTAGAAGACTATATAAGTCAACTGTCATACACCACTCTGCTTCCTCTTTCATAAAGTTAAGTATAACAAGACTGCACTATCTTGCAAAGCTAACATAATTCACAGACTCTTGATACTATCTCATTTCTTGCCACATCAATGTAACAACGGTGGACTTTATTTTGCACAGAATGGCACAATCGTTTTCCAACCTTTAAAACCCCACTATTCTGAAAAAGAAAAAAAAAAACTTGTTCCTACCTCTTCAATCACACCTACATCAAAAGTCTGGAATTCCAAATGGTTTTTAAGGAGGTAACAATAGCTTCCCTGTAGGAGAGTTATTTTTAAAAAAAAAACACGTGGTATGGCATTCTGTGAAAAATTAATCAGGGCGTTATTCTCCAAGTAGAATATTGCTACAGATAATCCTTGTTTAGCAACCACAATTGGGATTGGCAACTTGGTCATTAAGTGAAGCAGTCACTAAACCACAACTGTGCTTATGATCTTACTTCAGCTTTCCTTTGCTTTACAGACTGGCGAAGGTCGTAAACGTAAGGATTGGTCGCAAAGTTAGTTTTTCATCTCTGTCATAACTGCAAAGGGTTGCTAAATGAGGCAATCGCTAAATGAGGACTACATGTAATGCTGCTTATGGGCAGAATAGCAATTCCCTATTTTGCCTCATGTTTCAGCTTCTAGAATTTGCTCTTTAAAAAGAAAAAAGAAAGTTAAAGCTTCTTAAGGAGTAGGCGGATAATCCCCACCTCTGACATCTATGCATCTGGTTTGGATTTAACTTAAGTTTGAAAATTTATTTCCACCAAAAGACTTGGATTCAAGAGGAAGATGATATAAATTCACGAGTCCTGTTTTCAGAATTATACTTACATTCAAAATAATCCTATCTTCTTCTCTTAAACGGATTTGAATGTTAAATAAAATTTCTATTTCGGAATTAAATGCTTCGGAGTAATCACTAACATCCCATTCCAGTAACAGCTGCTGAACAGAATTATTTTGGTGAATTCTAAGGTTTGTTGGTTCAAACACCTGGTTGCCTGAAGGAAAAAAGAATGAATACTGTAGAATAGAATAGCAGAACAATAATGAGTAATCTAAGAGTGTTTCTCAATCCCATCAACTTTAAGATGTATGGACTTTAGCTCCAAGAATTCCCCAGCATAGCTGGCTAAGGTATTCTGGGAATTGAAGTCTACACATCTCAAAATTGCTGAGGCTGAGAAACACTAATCTAAGACATATGAGTTTATGAAGTAGTTACATGTTGTAATGTTTATACAGAAATAATCCCATTTGCTTTTGCATAGTATCTTCCTTATAATCTGAAGGCTCATTTTACATGTTAAGTTTAACCAATATGCTCTTTAATTAAGAGCCAACAATCTGGAGGTGGGGTCCATGAGTCTGATTCAGTTTGAGATTCTTTCTTTCTTTCTTTCTTTCTTTCTTTCTTTCTTTCTTTCTTTCTTTCTTTCTTTCTCTTTCCTTCCTTCCTTCCTTCCTTCCTTCCTCTTTTTTTCTTTCTTTCTTTCTTTCTTTCTTTCTTTCTTTCTTTCTTTCTTTCTTTCTCTTTCTCTCTCTCTCTCTCTCTCCCCCTCCCTCCCTCCCTATGGCACAGTGATATAAACAGAAAAAAAAAATGAAAACAAGACTTAACAGTGTGCATTATAATGGCATGGACCAACTTGGGAAAAAACCAACTCTTATCATCTCCCAAACAATTTCCCCCAGATCCACCTTTTTTACTTCTTCACAGAAATTCATTGGGGAAGAGGTAGTTCTTACATTCTGTATGAGAGCAAGCTGTTCCATAAGAGAGAAGCTGTTCCATCATTGAGAAGGTTCTGTTACAGGGGCCCTGCAGATGATGGAACAGTCTTGGACATGGCACCTTCATCTAGGGTAGGGGAACTTGAATCCATTGCCTTCTCCTTCAGACCTGATCTAGATCTAGCTTCCACACTACTACTCTGAATGGGAAAAAAATCTAGGGGATGTGTCTTCAGAGGAGGAGGATGGTGAGCAAGTAGAGCCAGAAGCATCAAGTGGCAACAGTGATGTCACTGAAGATCCCAGTAGCACTGGAGTGTAGTGAGTGAAGAGTGAAGTAGCCTTGAAGGACAGAAGGAAGACTTGCTACCAAAGCAACAATCAGATAAACAAAACTTGAGCCCAGGCCAAGAAAGTGGTTTGCAAAAATGCCTCAGACAGCACTCCCTCCCCAGTTCTCATGAAGATAAGAGAGGGAGGAAAGAAAGCACATTCAGACTTGCAAGATTCCATTTTAATAAAAGTAGCTTCATGCCTGCATGTTGTCTGTTTCTTTGCCTGGTCTACCTTACAGGGCTGACATGGAACCCATGACCCCACTCTGGCTTTGACAGACCAAGCAAGTTCACAAGGATTTTTGCCTGCACCCTGAGAGTAACTTAGACTCAGAGGTTCAGACACTTAATCATAGGCAGAAGTGTTTAAAGAAAATCCAGAATCAGAGAGCTGAACTTCACAGATCTGAGAGGCTAACCAAAAGGCATGTGGGTGCTAACATGAGAACAGACTCTGCAGCTACTGTCTAATGAGTCTCAGCTGTGCACTGTTTGAAGGCCCAGCATGGCTTATGTATTATGTTCACTCCCACTGAACAATGTTGAGAACAACTTCTCTAAAACTTAGTCCTTGCCTGTGAACACCTTGCTTTGCTGTGTTGGGACTTTTGATTTAATTTCACCTTGTCTCTTGCTTTTCCTTTGGATCTGTCACCCAATCAATCGTTTACTGGTCTTAATCTGTACAGTGTCTACTGGATGACTATAATCTATTCTCCGAGATATTGTGAAAGGACTTTTTCAAAAACTGCTTTACTTCATCTAGCTGTGTTAGAACCTAAGCTTGCTTGTCTCTGGTCTGTGGCACATTAATAGCCCCCCCCCCTCCCCAGTAACTCCCTGGCAGCCAACTGTGCTCCCGGCATAGAAAGCTACTCCAAAGCCAGGGTCCCAATTTGCATCAGACTCCCTGCTGTCAGGAACGCTCACCCAGAACCTCCAACACTGAAGTATTTAACCCACCCTAGACCTGAGGATGGATGTGATTCTCTTCTCCCATCCCCATCCCAATCTTGTAAAATTTATCCGCCCAGCATAATCATATATTAACAATCTCTGAATTAGTCATAGCATCAACTATGACTTCTTTAACTGAGTGACAACCCTAAGTTGTCTCGCACTGGGAATGCTTTGTCATTTGCTGCAAAATTGCTTAATTTGAGCATAGCCTTTCTTTTACAATTCTTGTAAAAGGCTCAGGAGTTTAGTAGCTGTATATGCATTCACATCTCTACCTTGATTCTGAAACAGACCGAAACATAGTGCTACGCAGAGAAGTGTTGTTTGAAATATCAAGTGGTCCATCAGTTAGCCCTGAAAGATACAAGCAACATCATTATTTATTTATTTATTTATATATGTTTCAAGTTTAGATACCGCCCATCTCACAAAAAGTGACTCTGGGCGGTTCACAATAAAACAGCAATAAATTGTTGTTGTTGTTTAGTCGTTAAGTCGTGTCCGACTCTTCGTGACCCCATGAACCATATTGCGCCAGGCCTTCCTGTCCTTCACTGCCTCCCTGAGTTTGCTCAGTTTCATGCTCATTGCTTCAGTGATGCTATCTAACCATCTCATCCTCTGCCGTCCTCTTCTCCTTTTGCCTTCAATCTTTCCCAGCATCAGGGTCTTCTCCAAAGAGATCTCTCTTCGCATTAGGTGACCAAAATATCTGAGCTTGAGCTTCATTATAAAAATAGAATGAAAACCAAACACATACACAAATATCTTCCGAGATGTTGATGGTCAGTAAGATGTTAACATATAGGAGCATCTTCAAGGTGCTAGCCACCCCCAGGGTTGGTTGCCCCTTTTTCCGCCCTGTGCCAGTTGGCAGAGCCAGGTCTTGACTGCTTTCCGGAAGGACAAGAGAGTTGGGGCCTGCCTCACCTCTGGGGGGAGAGTATTCCATAGGGCAGGGGTCACAGCAGAGAAGGCTCTCTTTCTGGACCCCGCCAGTTGAAATTCTTTCATTGACGGGGTCCGCAGCATACCCTCCCTGCCTGACTGGGTGGGATGGGCGGATATAATGGGGGTGAGACGGTCCCTCAGTTCTTTTTGTTCAATTGTTTTGTCCAATTCTTCAGCAATCTCACACTTATTTTCATGCATCACAAAACAAACATACATTAAAACAGTTGGTGAATTCTATTCATTAGGATGGGCCATTCCCCATATATGGCCTCCTGAGGTATTGGGCTTTGATGTATTAAGTCCCCATTAGCACTACTGAAAAGAACAAAAGTTGTAACCAACATATCTGGAGGGCATTAGGTTGGGGAAGATTGCTCTAAATCAGTAGTTTTCAAACATAGCAACTTTAAGATGTGTAGACTTCAATTCCCCATGCTGCTGGGGAATTCTGGGAGTCCAGACATCTTAAAGTTGCCAAGCTTGAATAACACTGCTCTAAATACAGTATAACAGAGGGCAAATATAAATAGGAACATACATATGCATACGTGGTATGTGTGTGCCTTTGAGTCAGTGCTGACTCCTAGTGACTGCCTGGACAAGTCCCTGCAATTTTCTCAGCAGGATTTCAGAATGCCATTGCCATTGCCTTGTTCCTAGGGCTAAGAGGGTATGACTGGCCCAAGGTCACCCAGCTGGCTTCATGTGAAAGGTGGGACACCAAACTGACTTTATCGTCTATCATCTATCTATGCATACACGTGTCTCTCTCTGTGTGTGTATCTCGCACATATATTTCATCTATATGAAATGGAAGCAGGTTGGGGAACAACTTCTCATGGGGGCATGATGGCAATGCTGTGATATCACTGAAGGAGAGAGAACTGCCATTTCTGGTCTCGTGTTTCATTTTTTTTAAAATGAGATTTGAGCTAGGGTTGAAGAAAATGAATGCATTAAGCACTTATTTCCCTTGTGAAGGAGCAAAATAAAAAGTCATTGGTGCTAACAAATTTTCTTTTTGTGCTGCCAGAATTCATCAGTGTGATCTAGAGGTTTACCAAGGGCTACAGCAAGAGGGATGAGTTATCTATCCTGACTTTATAAATATTACCCAGGGACATCCATGGGGTGGGGACCAAAAATGTCAAAAATATCCTTTTTTATGTGTGTCTCAACATGTGTAAAAAAATGGGTGGAACTTTGCATCATTATGGCTTCCATCTTGACTTTTCTGACACACACACATATCCCTTGGACACCTCTGATGGTACCTGAACACTTTGGGGGTACAATCCATCAAAATCCATGGAAACTATGAAAGTGTTTTTTTTTTTTAAACTGGAGTGATTGTACATAACTTTTTTCAAAGGGGCAATTCCAAATAAGTCCTTTAACATATTTAACCTAACATTAGCTTTTTAATCATTACATTTAATTTAAAATAGGGAAGGCCCACAGCTGGCTTCTTAAGGCTTCAGATTTGGTGCACTGCACTCCAGTTCACTGGATTCATGAAGAGTCACCTAGTGTTAAAATATACACATACTGTTAAGTAAGAGGAAAAGATAGCAAATAACCAAGGTCAGAAGGAAAGGAAATGCAGCATGTAAATTGAAAGCCACATTATCAGCAGTAATGATAATGGTGGATATAACAGTTGTTTATAAGATGAACATTTTCACTCTTGGGTAGGCATAATGTGATCTAAAACAAACTATCTAAATTCAACTCACAAGAGAGAACAATGATGTTCCTTACTTAATGAAGTGGGCTGCATCCAAAGTTGCAGATAGACCATTACTGGCTAAGGTCCTAATGAGATTGTAGATGATCTCCTTCTCTTTAGATGGCCATCTGTCTTACTTCATTTATTTCAAACCTGATAAGCCAGCCCTTGTTCTCATTTCAGGGTGCCCAAAGTCCTGCCCTTGAGGCACCAATGTCTAATCCATGGACTTTCTCACGCTATCAGAAATCTGTCAGTCTTTCAGGTACCACTAGACCGGTGTTTCTCAACCTCAGCAGCTTGAAGATGTGTGGACTTCAACTCCCAAAATTCCTCATCCAGCATGCTGGCCAGGGAATTGTGGGAGTTGAAGTCCATACATCTTAAAGTCGCTGAGGCTGAGAAACACTGCACTAGATTATTGATTCCAGGAATGCCCAATGGCTCAATTTCTCATCCCCCCAGGGGGAAAGTAGGAGGCCACTCAATGGTGGTATGATCTCACCAAAGGGATGGGTCCTTTTTGCAAGTCTGAAGGTTGGTAGACACACCACCCTACTCCAACCTTTACAAGATAACAAAGGGGTTAATCTCCTCAATTCAGTAGATGCTGCATCACCAGAGATTTGGGGTAACTACAAAGAGAATTCGAGTGATAAGTCACTTAATATCACATAATAAGTGATATGTCATTTATCCAGAGAGAAGCTCAGTTCTTAGCAGTACTTGTTAAACACAGATTAAGACTTCTCAATCCAAAGAATATCACCTGGATATATAATGGATATAAAGTATTTATAATGGAGAAACTGATTAAACTTAGACTGACACAATCACATACACTTATACCTGCACACAAACTCAGAAACACATAAAAAGTAAATGGGGAAATTCTGGGCTCACACATTATATAAACTATAACTTGGTTTGCTTAGTTTTGCAATAGCATGCTGTGCAAACCCAGCTAACCACAGTTTATTCCATAATAATAATAATATTAATAATGAATATTATTAATGAATTGGATTTATTCTCCGCCCATCTCCCCTCAATGGGGAACTCTGGGCGGTTCACAAGGTACAACCACAGCATACATATACAATTAATATTATCTCTATCTAACATCTAACATTAACCGCTATACTATATAGCCAGCAGCGGTAGCTAGGGAGTCATGGCACACCCGGGCTTTCTCCTCCTCCATAGGTCTTTTTTTCCCGCCGGTTGCATCGGTCGCGTCCAGCGTCGGGTCCAGCACCGGTTTCTGCTCCCCGCACAGCACCGCCAGTTCCTCCCACCAAAATGGGAGTATCTATTTATCTACTCACAGATGGAATTGCTTATGAACTGCTAGGTTGGCAGTACCTGGGACGAGTGATGGGACCTCACCCCGTCATGCAGAGCCAGGCCCGAACCACTGGACTGCCGACCATTTCTGACCGGCAAACTCCAGCGTGATTAAGCCCTGTGCCAGATTATGAAATTCTGAAGTCCTTAAGCTATGATTAAAGAAATGTGTGAACCCAGTCCAAGACAACAGGGGAGGATGGCATTTGAGACATAGTTGCAGTGGAGCAAACTTAAAATGTGTAGACATGCCCTTGGCCCAGTGGAGAAGAAAATGGGAAAATTACAAGAGAAGAGAGCACAAATATTTACCAGTTCCTGAGAAATTATGAGATCTGAAATGATGAAGTTCTCAGTCTGGCATTTACAGATTGTCCTTCTAGCTCATGGAGCCCTTGAACCCTCAAACAGTCCAAAGCTTTTGCTGGAAAAGAAAAACACAAATAAGAAACACAAAGAACAGTGACACCATACCCTGCCTAGTGGCCCTGCATATGCCAATAATAAAAATAAGAAACATAAATTCAGGGAGAACGAAGGAAAGTAGAGCTAATTGCAGGTAGGAGGCTAAGAAAAGAAAATGATTTTTTTTTTCCCACAAAGAAGAACCAGTTTGAAAACTTTAACTGAGAAAAAGGTTATTCCCAATCATTAAGAATAAAAATTGAATCCATTATATTTCGAGACCAGGAATGCTTGACAGCCCTAGATAGTTTATTGCTGCCCAAAATGTTTATTATGCTATTGTTATTTAAAAAGTTAAGTGGTAGTCAAGCTGGTCAAATCTTGCCAGATCTCTGCTTTCTCATCTAAGAGCTCATGAGATTTTGGAACATTTTAATTGTCATTTTTTAAAAGTAATTGCTGAAAAAGTATTTTTCAGTCCTACTTGCCAAGTGTCACTCTTTACCTCTATCGTCTGCGGTACACAGAGAGCACCATGTAGAAAAGTATACTGGAGGGGCAGAGCCTCATATGAACCCTGGACAGAAATTAGTTTTTTCAATAGCTCTAAATGTGTTGCTTCATTATTGTGTTGGGTTTTTTTGCCACCAGGGCTCTGGGCTGGCAGATGCAGAATCTATGCTGAATAGCCTGATCACAGATTGAAGAATTCATCCATTCTACATCCCAATACAGCTGCTCCTGATTATGAATGTGGTTTAGACTCAATATAACTTTTCTTGACTTCATCTGGGTTTACGTTATTCTTATTGCTCACTTAGCGTTCCAGGAAAAGAAATGATGACGCAAGAAATTCCATGCACCTCAGAATAACATGGCATCTGAGTTCATCATTAATATAGCACTTGAACCCGGTTATTTAAAGTTGTTGTTCAAAGTTCAACTATCGGTTCTTCTGCAGAACATAGTCTGGCTTGGTGGAGGCTGATGCAATGCAGACTTCAGAATATCATAATCTGGAAGTTCCCTCCACTCTTTGTGGCTGTCCTGTCAGGAATCCAAAACAGAAGCTTGGGAATACAGTGCCTAGGATTTCCAGCCTGACGAATACACTTGCCTGAGAATTATGAGAGCTACCATATCACAGAAGACCTCTGATCGGGGAAGCCTTGATTAGAGGGTTGAACTAAGATCAGCGTGGAGGGATTGAAGTTGCCTCTGAGCCCACTACATGGGTCTCATCAGGTCGGGAAGTGAAGATAAGAATGAACAAGACTTCTTAAAGCACTTTGTTCATTTAAAATAAGGCTGCATGTCACTGGCCATGATCTCTCTGCTGACCCAGGTGAATTAGGAGCAGGGAGACCCAGGTTCAGGAACACCACAGCCATGGAAATGCATTGTGTGACTTGGGGCAGTCACTCCTTCTTAGGCCAACCTACCTCACAAGGCAGTTCTTGTGAGGAAGAAATGAAGGGAAATCTCCATGTAAACCATACTGAGTCCTGAAGAAAAGCAGGATATAAATCTAAATCAGTGTTCCTCAACCTTGGCAGCTTGAAGATGGGTGGACTCCAACTCCCAGAATTCCCCAGCCAGCCATGGAGTTGAAGTCCACCCATCTTCAAGCTGCCAAGGTTGAGGAACACTGATCTAAACAACAACAACAATTGAACCCCTGGAATACCACTAGATGGCACTGCCAAAATTCAGTAGCATAACTTTTCATGGTTTTGGGGGGGGGGGAATTATGGAATAGGTGTGTGTTTTCTAATTTTAGATTTCTATGGCACTGTATTATTTCAATCTTCAGAAGCCATCGGTGAAAGGATGTACAGACAAATCTAGAACAAACATTTCTCTTATGACCCCTTCATCCAGTAATTTTTATTTCTACCAAAGATATAAACATTGTGGTTTTCCAATATGACTCAATGTCCCTGTCAATCCCTGATACAAATGTACTATCATTCAGGCACATTTGAAGCTAACTGAGATCCAGAAACAAGGTAGGAAATCACAGGACAGTGTGTGCACACAGTCCATACAAGTGCAGTCAACTTCTACACAATTAAGCACCATGTGCATTGGCCCACATGAATGGGCTCATCACTAAACTATAAGAATGTGTCCAAATGCCCACTTGGTCCACCACATAGAGAAGCTAACCACACATTCTTCATGATTGTTCTGCAACACACACACACACATACACACACCAGTATGTTATGTCTTTGTCTAATCTCTGTCAAAAATCTAATCATGAGTCACAGAGTTATGTCTAATAAGATTGCTTTCAAACAGGATGATCTCTCTTTAAGGCTCAAATGCCTTATATACACTTTACTTTATATATAAGAAAATAAATTCAAATAAAAAATTCAAATATAATGATATTACAAATATAATGATATTATGTATTTATTGGTTTATTTAACACTGAGCCTGTTGATCAGAAATGTGATTCTGGGTGAAGGGGTATTGAATCCTAGCACTTCCTGCCAATCTAAGTTCCCCTCTCCAAAGATGTTACCAGCTTATTTGGAGATGCTTGGCTACATTTCTACCATTCCAACATGGCTGAATAGCAGCTGTGGGAAAGGTTAGCATGTTTTAAAAAATTACAGATCCTCCCTACTAAGATGAGAAACAGGTTTCTAAGTGAAACGGAAAACATGCAAAATGAACACAGAATCCCTTTCTGTGCAGTTTATCAGCTGACACCCATTTCTCTGCCCCCCAAAAACCCAGGCAAAATCAGCAAGATTGAACATAGGGTTACAATTCAAACTATAAAGGCCAACTCCAATAATTTGTAAGGAAAAAAAAAATCAAACAGCAGAATACCACATCCATCACTTCTGTGTGTAAAATCTTGCAACTGTCCCTCGATATGGCCTCCTATTTTAGACTCTGCATTTTCTTGTTTTATTTTTTCCTTCTTTACTCTTATCTGAGAAATTGTGATTGTTGCCATGGATCATTGTTTTTCTCATAAGTTGTCAGCAGGGGGGTGAGGGAGGCCAAATGGCAAGAAAGAGGAACCAGAAGAACAAATGGGTTGGCAAGGGGCCAGACACAGAGAATACAGTAAATTACGTTGGGAGGAAAGTGAGACTGCACTAATGATTCCCCAAGTATTCATATTTCGGGGTGGAGAAGTAACACTTCCCCTGTTCAGGAAACAGTATGTAAGGAGCTGCCTTATAATTATTTATACTAACTGGAGACAGATCAAGGCCATGATAGGTTCTGAGGAACAGCCTACAGCAGTTCTCACTCAGGGCTGTCTGCAGAGACATCACAGAAGTAAGATTGGCACCACAACATGCAATCAAAGCCCTGCTCTGTTTTACATGCATGTAAACTGGCACCATCTATTTTGACCCCTTCTTTGTGGATACCTGGACTCACTTCATAAATACATAGGTTTAATAAAAACAAAGGTTTGCAAAATAGCAACGTTTTTACGACTTATAGAAATCTTCTGCCCTTCCCAAAAAATCAGTTCTTTGGGACATAAAGGTAAAATACAAGCCCAAGGTCTCATATATCACATCTTTTTCAGGTTTTATAGTACAGTGGCACAGAACTCATTGATACACATCGATTTGGCTCATGTATAGTTCTAAGCCAAATCATGGCTTGTCAAACCAGCTTTTGAGGCTTGGATTACAAACAAGGCTGATATACAAACAAAGCGATTCATATTGCATCTAAGCCTAATAGGGCCATGTAATCCTGCAATTTAGCATGGTCTTATCCAGTGTAGTTTATGGAATATGGCTGGATGCACAACTGGTTTTTTGGGAGGTGGGGAGGGCTATACATGGACAGCAGCTGGCTTGCTGAAGTTTGCATTGAAAAAAAGTGGTCTAGGTCAGGGCTAAGAAGTCGACAAAACCAGGACAAAAAGCTGTATTTGGTTTAATTTTACTTTAACTCTAATGTATTAATACAGTGTACATGTTCTCTTATTTAATAATTTTCCTCCTCTGTCACATTACAAATTGGTTACCATCTCATACAGCAGCGATGAGGATCCCACGCTAGGCTGGTTTCTAGCCTAGTGTAAATGGAATGATATATTGGTAGAATCCTAAGGTTTAAAGGAGTAATTCCCTGCATAAAGCAATAGCAAAGTCACAAATTTAAATGTATTATCTCACCATTCACTGATGCCAATACGTTATAGTTTTATTAACACATACACATATGCATATATACACACACTCGGCAGGTTAGCCTTTAGCGAGTAAGCGGTTTAGTCCCTTACTCATAAAATAGAAACGTTTTAAGCCAGGAAAGCACAACACAATCTTGTATTTTTTACATTTAGCCTAAACTGCCTTGAGTCTTTATGCAAACCAAAACTCTGTTTAAATGTTAGAATAAATACATAAATAAATGGATGGATGGTTCTCTGAAGCCTCCTCCAATCCCAACTGCTGAAACTCAGGGGCAGCAGTTCCTTCCATCTGAATGCAGGAAACACATGAAAACTGGGGGCAAGCAAAATCTCCGAAAGTCAACCCTGTTCCCATCAAGGTGGGGCCCAGGCCTCCCTGGGGGGGAGCTCTCCCCCTCCCCAATTGGAGAGGGCGGACATTCAGGGAAGAAACGGCCCAGGGGAAAGATTCTGCATCCCCTACTTTCAAGTTTTGAAAAGTTAATAAGGGAAGAGTGCAGTCGTCCCAAGTGAGTGCCTAACTTGGGGGTACTTCCCCTCCTGTGACACCAGGAAGTGCTGCACAACAACTCCTGTTATGCTGGATGAAGAGGAGGGGCACTACAGGTGTGCAAAGCCCCAAATTGGGGAAACCAGGTATACAGAACTGCAGCCCCAAAGCACGATAGATCTCCTAGACCAGGGTTCCTCAACCTCAGCAACTTTAAGATAGGTGGACTTCAACTCCCCGAATTCCCCAGCCAGCATCTTCAAGTTGCTGAGATTGAGAATCACTGTTCTAGACTCAACACAAGGCATGAAACATTCCCCTTCTAATTTCGATGATGCTAAGCAAAACCGCGGAAAACAACTCGATCTCATACCTTGAGAAACTTCCTCCTAAAATTAAAGCCTAGCAAAGTTTAGCCAGTTTTCAGCAGTCTTCACACCAACGGGGGAAGCTGCTGGCTCTCCTCCGCAGCGCCTCTCCGCATCAAGGAGCTGAGCGATCCCACGCGACTCACGCCAGAGAAGGGAAACCCGGTCACTTGTCAAAAAGTAACGCCGCGGGAGGAGAAGAGGCCGATTCAGGCGAGCAACTCACGTCCTCAGTCGGCGGCTAGCGTGAAAGATACTCCCGAGGGGAGGGGGAGGGGGAGGGGAGGGGAGGGGGAAGAGACCCTCGCTGCCTCGCGCTGCTCCGTCTCCACGTTACGCGGGCAACGCGCGTCGGAGAAACGGCAAATCGCGAAGAATTCCGACTTCCGTTTGGCACCTCTCGCTTCCCCACGGGTAATTGGAAACGGCTTTCCAAGAACAGAGGAAAATAACGGGAAAGAGCGGGAGGAGGAGGAGGGCTGGGAAAGGAGGCGACTCTTGTGGGAAGGCTAGCGGTGGGACAAGACTGTAGTAACCGCCCTCCCAGCCGCCCGCGGTAGTTTCCTCGTGGGGATGAGTCACGTGGAGCTTCGCGTGTCGGCGTCCCCCGCCCCCAGCTTGCATGCAAGCCCTCCGGAGTTTTGCGGAAACCGCGGAGGAAATTCAGTTGCGAATTCTCGTTTTCCGCCGCTTTCCTAGAGGCCCCCCTCGGCCGGCTGCGGAGGAGTCACCCCGGGCGCCGCGAACAGCCTCCTCAGCGCGGGGAGGCAGGCGGGGGTTCCGCCGAAGCGGGGTCGTGGGAAGCCGCAGAGGTTTGAAGAGGCGCTTGTTTGCGGGCAAGTTTTATAACGGAGGGATTTGGTTTTCACTTTTAAGTGAAGATGCCGAGGCTTCTCTCTCCAGCGCATCTGAGCATTTCATTTCTCTCAGTTTCTTCCGAATTTTTGTAACCACCTTTAGCCCGCGCTCTTAAATCCTCTTACAAAACGGCATCCGTGGTCAGGGACCCTAATAAATAGGCTTTCGATTAGGCCGCTCAGTACGTTGAATAAATAAATAAAAGGGCTGGTTCCACTTCCCGATGCCATTGTTTTCCCTCCTGTTGTTTTCTGTCCACTAAAGACAATATTGCACCAAACTGGAGCTGCCTGGTGGGGAAAACCTAAGCCAGTGTTGTCCAAACTTGGCCACTTTAAGATGCGTGGACTTCAACTCCCAGAATTCTGGTTGGGGAATTCTGGGAGTTGAAGTCCACTCAAAGTGGCCAAGTTTGGACAACACTGACCTAAGCTATTGACTTCATTATTGTGCTGCCGAATTAGCTGTCCCAAATGGAGCCCTCTGACTCATTTCAAACAGTGCCCCGCGACGCCTGATGAACTTCCAGAGAAGTTCTCCACTAAGCACAGCCTGCAAGTCAGGAGTCCTTGAGCAGCTGAAAAGTATCCCAGCCTAAACTTTTCTGCCATGACTTCCTAACCCAGTATTCTGCTTTAGGACCAAGGTTGGCAGGTGGAGATAACCCTGCAGTTTTAAGGAAAGTGATTGGTGGATTCCTCAGGCTTTTCCCCCTCCCACTGAGCAGGTGTGAAAACAATTCTCAATCACTCTCCCCAAGGCAGGCTAGGAGAAAGCCAGTTTGGTGTAGTGAGTAAGGCATCAGGCTAGAAACTGGGAGACCGTGCGTTCTAGTCCCGCTTTAGACATGAAGTCAGCTGGGTGACCTTGGGCTAGTCACTCTCTCTCAACCCAAGGAAGGGAGCAATGGCAAACCACCTCTGAAAAACCTTGCCAAGAAAACTGCAGGGACTAGTCCAGGCAGTTGCTAGGAGTCAAAACTGACTTGAAGGGCTTTTTTAAAACATGGGTTTAGCACTCTTCTGAGAGAATGCTAAACTTGTGCTTTGGCTGCTTTGTAGTTTTAGCACTCTTTCCCAAAAAAAAAGCAGCAGCAACAACAATCCTGAACCCTTGTTTAACAGAGGTACAGGAAGCCCCCAGTTTATGAATGAGTTCCGTTCCTAAGGTCTGTCCTTAAGTGAATTTGTATGTAAGCCGGAACAGTATTATTTTAAAATACTGTGTAAGTAGTATTGTGCAATGAACTCAAACCATTGTGGTTTTAACGGGAATCATTGTGTATTTAACTCGAATAACTATAATAGGCTTCATTCTTAACTATGAGTCATCTGTAAATTGGTCATTCTTAACCCGGGGACTACCTGTATAACAGCTGATTGCGAGGGCAATTGTCTTGTGCACACAGAGAGAGAGCACCTTCAGACTTAACAGTTGTAACTGCCATCCCCACCCCAAAATCTGTCAAGCTCCACTACTGGTTTAGCACTGCTCTGAAACAGTGCTAAAAGCAGGGCTCTAAAGCTAACCCAAAGAACTACAGAAAGTTTCTAGGAAGGGCATGTGGAGAAGTGATATGTCTCCTTCACTATGCTACTTCCCCATGGATGTCACATGGCCAGATTCTCCCATGTTGAACAGCAGAATGGCTCTGGAAAACAATGCTCAGGGACTGGAGGGGTGGGGGACATGCTTGGAACAGCCTGAAATGGCCAATAGGAGCTGGGCAGATCCCAGCCCCTGATCACACCTTCATCCACATGACCAGTGAAGCATCCGAGAGCATGTCTACAGCAAACAATAGGTCAGGAGGAAAAAAGGCTAAAGCTGGAACAGCTAAAGACAACTTTAGCTGTGGGCTGGGCATGTGATGAAGGCAATATCAGATGGGCATGGCATGTTAAAACCATTTATGCCTCATGTTCAAACCTCAGATAGTAGATGAGAAAATAAGCCCACCAGCTCCCTCCCCTCCATTGGTGGATTCTTACCTGCAACGAAACAACTGGGTAGTGCCAACTTAATTAGTACCAATTAAAATGACACGCAAGAGTCTGCATGTACTCCAGAGCTCTTGGTCACCCTAAGGATTACAAAATGCAGGGGATGGCCATGATGCAACACAGTCCAGAAATTAAGCCAGCTGTTGAGGAATGCAGTTTGAACTCAGCTTTGAAATGAGGGCTGTAAACTGAATGCATTTTTGTTAGTGCAGATGTAACTCTCAGGGACAAACTAGTGATGGCACCTCAAGCTCTGAAAACAGAAGGCAATTTCATTCCAGATCTGTTTCTAACCATTGGTGAAACACATCTGCGTGGCTGGAACTCTCCTGGTTTGAAAAGAGGAGAAGGAATGAGATTTGCCTAAAGAGGCTACAAAGTACTTCCTTTCCTCTCTGGGGCAAATAACCTCTCTTGAGAAGGGGTAAGTTGAGGTTCCTGCACAGGCTGTTGATACAGTATGTGTAGTGTGCCCCTATATGAAAGTTCTGTCTGTAGTATGGGACCTATGACAGTTCATCCACATGTGCAAAATCATGTGAATGGCCAAGGGACAAGCTTGTCCTTGCCTATAGCAATCCCCAGACATATTTTCCCATGTTATTTCCTTCAAGGAAAGCAATTTCATGAAGGTGTGAATTGAGCTCTCAACATGCAAGTCAGTCTGAGTCAGAGCCTCGGTGTACTTTTAAGCTTTCAGCTCAACATCCTGGCTGTTTACTTAGAAGTAAGTCCCATAAGTGTAATCACATTCTGGAGAGTGCATCTCCTAGACGAAAATCATAAGGCATAGTTTCCAGACAAGGTTGCACTTTCTAGGAATTAATACTGTTAGTTTTCTGGACGCTGTCCTGAAGTGGAACATGGATTGCAGCCAAACAATGCAGTCTAATAAATGTAATTAAAATTTGAAAAAAGGGAAAAAAAACATGTTAGGGTACATTTTCATTGTATTGTTATTGCATCTTGGAACCATACAATGTTTGTATCTGGGAATCAACTGCGTTATTCTTATCCCCACTCCACCACTGGAAAGCCAGTGCCGTGCTCTTACAATTAAGTAAAATAAGGCTATCAACATATGGATGATATAAAGGTAGTCCTCGCTTAGCGACCAGTTGGGACCAGAATTAGGTCACTAAGTGATGTGGTTGTTAAGCAAATCATCACATGACCAGACCCAATTTTACAACCTTTTTTGTAATGCCATTAAGTGAATCACCAGTCGTTAAGTGAATCACATGGTCATTAAGCGAATCATGCGATTGTTAAGTGAATCACACAGTTCCCCATTGATTTTGCTTGCCAGAAGCCAGCTGGGAAAGTTGCAAATGGCAATCACATGACTCCAGGATGCTGCAACTGTCATAAGTGCGAGCTGGTTGCCAAGCGCCCAGATCGCGATCACGTGACCGCAGGGACGCTGTGACTGTCATAACTTCAGGCACCAGTCGTAAGTAACTTTTTTAAGACTGTTGTAATTTTGAACAGTTGCTAAGTGAACGGCCGTTAAGTGAGCACTACCTGTATTTTGCCTTTACTCTGAGTAGAACAACAGAATTATTTGATGAGGCGGCAAATGTATCTCGTGTCAGATTTCTGAAGAAGAAGGAATGGTATATTTCATATTAACAATCTGATCCTAATCTTACGTTGTCCAAAGTAAGAATGATTGATTTTGTTCAAATTAAGACTTCCTGATTTTGATGGACTGGAGAGCAAGCTAAAGAGAGAAGTGAATATCTGTGGCTTAAAAGAAAGCTCTTCTGTTATCTTTTTGTTATTATTTATTTATTTACCCTACCTTCCATTGTGTATAAGCATTCACAGCTTTCAATAACTAAAAATACAAACCATAAAACAGAAGAGCAATACAATTAAACTGAAAGCTTTCTATGATAGTAAAAGAACTTAGGGAAAGGGATCTGTACATCGTTACCATTAAAATTGTTTTAATGCATTGCCTGTGTGACCCTTTTTTATAAGCTTCTTGGCCGGGAAGCCGTGCCTCCAAGTACTTTTCTCCCTGATATATGAGTATGGAGCACTGCAGTCTGAAATAAGCTTAGGCCATTCCAAAGTGTGCAGTCCTCATGGCGGGGACAGGTGGATATATCGGGGGTGAGACGGTCCCTCGGGTAACCCCGTAACCCATGCCATGTAGGGCTTTAAAGGTGATAACCAACACCTTGAATTGGACCCGGAAGCAAACTGGGACCCAATGCAGCCCCCGCAGCAAAGGGGTGACGTGCCATCCTTGGGGCACCTAAAATTGCCTGTGCAGCTGCATTTTTAACCAGCTGAAGCTTCCGGAAAGGGTAGCCCCATGTCAAGCGCATTGCAATAGTCCACTTGTGGAGCAGTGCCCCTGAAGGCCAATAGAGTGTCCCGGATGACAAATGCTACCCCTCCTCCCCTGCCCTGGGGTCTTGACTGGTGTCAAACTCTAAACCTGTCTGGGCACATTTGTGAAAAGGGCAACCCCCCCCCAGGGCCCAGACAGGTCTTAGTAATACACGCCAGGTCGGCCCACTCCTCAGTGATCAAATCACATATAACGGGGTCCTTGTTGTTAACTGACCTGGCATGAAGAAGCAACAGCCGAAAGCCAGGGCCAGCATGGATCTGCTGTCCGGGGCCTGGGTCTGATTCCAGAGGGCCGGAACACGCCACCAGTAACAAACAACGGGTTTGCCTTCCCTGAGAGCAGCCCACTCTCTGACTCTCACCATAACGTCCCCTGCCCATCACCACCTGACTAGTGTAACCCGCCCTAACTTCCCCAGAGCCTCCACTTGGAGGGGCCCAATCTTCCGCCTCCGGTTTCCCCGGTTAGGGGGCCCTCCATCCAGCCATACACCAACACACACTTCAATCAATCAGAGGGTGGTGGTGGGCTCCTCGTCACTTCAGCTACTGCTCTCCGCACAGAGCCCTAACCCTCAGCCCCTTCACCCGCTACCACCCACTGTGCCCACTTCACCGTCCTCTCTTACTAGCCGGTAGGGGGTACCCCTCCCTCCCCGACTCTCACTCAGGGGGCAAGTATCCTCACAACACTCACACCCTCATTCACACTCTAACATTCACCCTTGGGCTCCCCTCCCTGTCTCTCACACTAGGGAGGGGCAACCCAAACTCTCACACACAGGAGGGACCCCCACCTGCATAGGCTATAGGGGCCAATTGAGTTGACAACCTAGGCTGCCCCTCAGGTTGCACCTCAGACCGAGTCTCTGGCCGATTTCCAGGCCTTGGGGCATCACCGCCAATTCTTCAGCTAATGCTCCTAGTCCTGTTTGAGGTACCACTATTACTCTGGTGCCAGTCTAGTAAACATCCAGTCCTTTGAACTGTCCCAGACCTACTTCAGCTGTTCTCCAGGCCACTACAGACCAGGCCTCCCTTTGGGGGACTTACTGCATTGCTTGTCCCAGGCCACTTACTCTGGTGTTTGCTACGCCACTCAGCTGTGCAGCCCAGCTCTGCCAGTCTCCGGCAAGCTCCTGCCAGCCTCTGCCGAGTCACACTAACCTCCACCAGGCTCTGCCAGGCATGACCGGGCATCCCGATCCACACACTGTGCCACTCAATCTGGGATGCCCACTGCGCTGTGTCTTTGGGATTGGGGCAGCCCAGCCCAGCTGTTCAGTTCTGCCAGCCTTCACTGAGTTCCACCAGCCCCCGCTGAGCTCCGCTGGGCACCACTCGATGATTCAGGCCGCCTGCCGCGCTCACCAGACTCACTGTGCCGCCCGGCCCGGCCCGGCCCACCCCACCCACCCCACCATTCAACTTGGGCTGCTCGCCCCAGACCACTCGCCACGAAGTTCACGGGACCAAAGGTACCCCAACTCCTCGCAGACCAGTGCCAAGGAGCCCCCCAGGGCAGCCAGGTAAAACCTAACCCAGCTGTATTGCATTGCTCAGTCCCTTGGTCTAGCCTAGCAAGGCAGCCAGGCTTTGCTCCCAGTTGCCATCTTGGAACATCCCCATCTCTTTGTTTTCACTGTTAACCCTTTCTGGTTTGTCTGCTTTTGTTTCTGACTGCAGCTTTTGATAGTTATGTTTCCAGCTGCTGGCTTTGCTTTCTGCCTCCCGTTTATCAGTTTCTGTGCTCCAAATAACAAACTTTCTCTTTGGGTGGGAGACTCAAAACGTATTTGCTCACTCTGTCTAGCCTGGTTTTCGCCCAACTTCCTCAGAGTGGCCACTAAGTACAGCTGTAACCCTTTGTACCATTATGCCATTGTTCCATATATTTAATTACTTCTAAGCCAAACTTTTGCTACATAAATCTAACAGGAGCTCCTTGTGGAGCTTCCTTCAAAGCATGCTTTGTTTGCAAATTACCCATTTTTTCTTTTCCTTCCCTTTCCTCCCAGAGATTCTTAACCCTTTTAAATTTACTTTTCTTGATTTTGATCTCTGCCCGCATCTGGGATCTGGAGGTTCCTCTTTTGCAGACTTTTCTCTTCCTGTGTTGATTATTTTGGTCCTTTAGATTCACATAATGAATCTAAACTGTTCCCGACTGGGGAGGATCAGCTTTTACGTGATCCCTGATACTTTCACTCAGACACCTCTCACAGCCTGCCTGGACAGCGTTAACGCTTCCCTCCTTGCCTATTAGCAGCTTAAGGCAACTTCATTCAAAGGGAAACAACAGGAAAAGAGAGTTTGAGCAGATTCTCTGGGTCAGCCTCTGCTGGACACAAAAGGAACATGGTTGCCCTGCCAAGACCAAATTCCCCCTTGCTTTTGGGACACTCCCAGTCATCGCAATTAAGCTCACAGGAAGGCCAGCTGTGGCTGAAAATTTGGCATGGCCATTTATTGACAAGCCTCCCTAACCAAAAGAGACTTTTAGACACAGACTGTTGCCTTACACACACATCTAAAGGGTGCCCTTATATTGCAGTGGGAAAGGGACATGGGATCAAGCTCACCACAACACTCACCCTGAAGGGCGCCCTGCTGTCATCTCCGGTCGCAGCTCGAAGACTGTGAATCCCACTGCTGACACTGGTTTCTGTGGAATCAAAACGCAGGACACAAGTGCGAAATAATCAAGGCTTCACTGCAGTGTTTATTAAGCGGTACATACTGGAGGGGAGACCCCGCCAAAGGTTAGTGGGAGACACTCCCCTGTAGGCAAAATGGATGCCCTGATATTTACACAGTTCTACAAGAAGGGGAAGGGAAAAAGAACTCATACGCATACATATTCATATGATGATGCAGGCATACCTAAATAAGCAATACTTCTCAAGTTACTTTCTGCCCTTCTTCCATCTACTATCTTCAAGGAAAACAATAGTGTCACAGAGAAGAAGAAACAAGTTAGTTCAAGATGCCAAATGCCAGGAAGGAGGCATCCTCCCTCAGGGGAGATGCCTGAGTTGCTCTGGGGAAGTTTGTGATAAGGAGTTTACAACCGGCCTGGTTCACATCAGCTTCAAGGATGCTTCCACATGCCTTTATGTTTCAATCTTATTAAGGCGATCCCATTCATCTGAGGCCTCTAAAAACATGCTTCTTTCACCCAAAGGTATATTTTCCTCACACCACCATGACTAAAATGCAGCCTAACGAAAGCTGCTTTAGCTGCTGCAGCTATGCTGTATCATTCTCTCACAGCTTGCTTTCCTGCTGTAATTACTGCAAAAATGTTATTACTGGAAGCTTTTGCCCACTGCCATGGGATCCCATTAAAAGGTTGGAGGCCAGGACCAGGTTAGTCATCATCACTGCTGCTAGATGCCATATGGCTGCTGGAATTCCCCACTGACCTTTTTAAAGCACAACTTGTTTTGCTGCATTTTATCCAAGGTTGTATTTTATATTTTGTAAAATACCATTTTTAACATTTGCAGATGGCCTCAAGTGCCATGTCTGAATGACAAATACAGTAACTCTTATAATAATTATATATAATGAGAGCCAGTTTGGTGTAGTGGATAAGGCAGCATTTCTCAACCTTAGCAACATTAAGACAGGTGGACTTCAATTCCCGGAAGTTGCTGGCTGGAGAATTCTGGGAGTTGAAGTCCACCTATCTTAAAGTTGCTAAGGTTGAGAAACACTGGGTTAAGGCACCAGGCTAGAAACCAGGAGACCGTGAGTTCTCGTGCCACCTTAGACACAAAGCCAACTGGGTGACCTTGGGCCAGTCCCTCTCTCTCGGCCCTAGGAAGCAGGCAAGGGCAAACCACTTCCAAAATCTTTATTCAGAAGATGTTTTAATTGAATATACTGCTATTCCACCATTTTAGCAATCCAAATTCCTCTTGCAGTAACTCATAGGGTTATCTGAGAGACAGCCTTCTTCTGTATCCATCTGCACATCCACCCAGATGGAACAGGGTCATTTCCCTCCAGATCTCTTCCTTATGTAATTGCCATCTGATGGGGCCTCGGATGGGGGCTTTTTCAATAATCACCCCACCCTCACGCTTCGCACGCAGACTTAGCCAGATCCACCCTTCCTGGCTTTAGGAAAGCTGTTCAGGCGCACCTGTTCTATCTAGAAGAAGACGGGATTCTCTGATTAAAAGTGGGGTTCACGAGCCCACAACTTCTTTATTTTTTAAAATTTTGATTAGTCTTTTATATTGGGGGGTATTTTCTTGGTTTTATTTTCTTATTGATGTTTTTCCTCTGATAAGGTTGTTAGAGTCTTTGGATTGGGTAGCATATATATGAAATAAGCAGACAAATAAGATTTAAAAAGTAGATGGGCAATTAGCAATTAGTTGCTTTAAAGCATGAATACCTCTGTTAGCTCTGCATTTTTGGGGGTGGGGAGGGAGATTTACCTGCAATTTTCAAATACTATGTTTATGCTTTTTAGTTTTATTGAGATATTTGTATTGTATTTGTTTTTGTTGTTTTTATTTCAGCTGCCAATTGTCTATTTATTTGTTCTTTTTTATGGCTTTTTTTAAATTGTTGTCCCTTGTTTGAGATGGGCAGCCAAATAAATTGACTAAATAACTAAATAACTTTAGGATAGTCCCATGGTGAAAATTCCAGGTGACTATAATTTGTGATACTTTTTCACATGACAAACGTGCTCTTTGTGATAATTCCAGTGATATATAATTTGAGGATCTAAAGCCAGGAGGGGTGGATCTGGCTAAGTCTGCGTGGGAAGCGTGAGGGTGGGGTGGCTATTGAAAAAGCCCACATCCGAGGCCCCATGAGATGGCAGTTACATAAGGAAGAGATCTGGAGGTCCTAAATATAAAATAGAAATATAAAAGATAAAGATAAAGATAGTTTAGAGCTCTGAGTGACTTGTCTGCTGTTATCATGAAATCATCATGTCCTCTGAGCTTTCGAGAGCATTTTTATTCTTTCCAATACAATGAAATGCTGGAAAGAAATTATGTAAAGGAAATCAGGGCTCTGTTCATCTGCCTATCTGTCCACCAGCATAATAACCCTCTGAAACCAGGAGAATATAGGGCCTCATTTGGTGTGGTGAAAGCACCAAACAAAATATTGAATGAAAATGGGCTGGATCAGGCCAGGATCAGAAGAGGAAAATGTTCCCGGAAAGACCCCCATCGCATCCCGATGGGAGAGGCACTCGGGCGGGGGCTCGGAATGTGGCCAGATCCTCCATTCTAAGCCCCCTCCCTCCTCCCTCCTGGTCACATGACCCAAAGCACCATGTATGCAGCTAATTCTGTGCTTCCAGCTGCACACGTACACATATATGCAAAGAGACACAACATGAGGAGACGGCACACACAGACGCAACACAAATGCCATGTCCAGATTAGACCCTCACACACATACACACACAAACTCTCACGTTCAAATACACATAGGGAGGCACACATATTAACCAGTCCTAACTAGACCCACACAGACAGACACACGTTATTTCATTTCACAAAAGAAAACACGGTTGTCAATGGCCCTCGCAGGTTAAACAAAAAAGTTCCAGAATTCCTGCTCTGCAAGCTTTCTTTATCTTGTTTATTTTTTCCAACTCAACAGTAGGTTGGGAAAAAAATTATAAAAGGGGTTTAGGACTCTGTCAATCAGCATGACAGCTTTCCAGAAACTATAGAGAACGTTACTAAATTTGGTGCAGGGGAATAAAGCAGCAAACGGAACACTGAGTTTAAAAATGGGCCAAATCAGGCAGGAGGCTGCAGAGAAAAAAAACTGGGGGGAAGGGAGGAATCTCTCAATGCATTTCCCTGGAAGACTCTGAATGCTGCCAAGAGCTCCATAGTTGAACCCATCTCCTTCCTAATTGTGTGACTCCAAATAGTGTGGCTATTAATGGGTTGGAAAGAATTCCAGAAACCATGTTTTACAGGCTTGTCCCAGCTTGCTTTTCTATTTTGAGTATAACTCATAACCGTAAATTGTGAGTTTGGCTCCAGATGAATTGCATGTTAAATAATTAAAAAGGCGGACTGAAGTCATAGTATAAATTATATTAGGGGATTGCTAATGCAAAGATCCTAAAGCCTGGATGACTATTGAGGGTTAAGTCTCTTTTCTTTGGTATTGGAATGCAGATTGACCTCTTCCAATCTGTTGGCCGCTGTGTCATTCTCCAGCTTTGCTGGCACAGAACCTTTACTGGTTCCTCTTTGGTTGCTTGTCATATTTCTGTAGCTGTTCTATCAATTCCAGTAGACTTCTGACTTGGCATTGACCAGAGTGTTGATCTAACTTCATTTTTTAGTACTACAGGTTCTTGTAAATAGGGGATATGTTCTAAGGTAATTTGGATGTTGACACCTCTACTGTACAGAATTTCAGGATACAGGTAGTCCCCAAGTTAAGAATGCCCGCTTTATGGATGACCAATAGTTAAGAACGGAGCCTACTGTAGCAAAATTTGAGTTAAATACACAATGGTTTGAGTTAATTACACAATACAGGTAGTCCTCACTTAACAACCATTCATTTAGTGACTGTTCAAAGTTACAATGGTGCTGAACAAAGGGACTCAAAACTGGTCCTCACACTTACAACCATTGCAGCACCCCCATAGTCATGTGATTGCAATCCAGGCATTTGGCAACTAGCTTGCACTTACAACAGTTAAAACATCCTGGGGTCACATGATCACTATTTGCAACCTTACCAGCCAACTTCCAGCAAGCAAAATCAATGGGGAACTGCATGATTTGCTTAACAACGGTGTGATTTGCTTAACAGCCACAGTGATTCACTTAATGACTACTGCAAAAAAGATCATAAAATTGGGCGCAACTCACTTAACAATTGCTCTGCTTAACAATGAATTTCCCAGTCCTTATTGTGCTTGTTAAGTGAGGACTACCTGTACTACTTATACAGTATTATACAATAATACTGTTCTGGCTTATGTGCAAATTTGACTTAAGGACAGACTTTGGGAATGGAACTCGTTCTTAAACTGAGGACTAGACTGTACTCCTTTCATCTTTGTTTGATCTCCTTTGAATCACTCCATATCTCTTCATTGGCTTCCATTAGCATTCCAATTCAAGGTTGGAACCCCCTTCTGAGTTCAGATATCTTTTGAAAGACTTTCCTTGGTTTTCCATATTTGTTTCCATTTTCAGTGTTTTTACAGATGTTGTTGTAATACTGCTTCTTGACTCTTTTAACAGCTCTCTGAATTATTTTCTTCGGTTTCTTCTTCAGAGCTTTGCTTTTCTTCACTTTGGCTTCTCTGCTTTTCTTGATAATTTCTACCATTTGTTCTGACATCCAGTTTGCTTTCTTCTGATTTTTGGTCTTTGGCAATCTTTTTTCACATTCATCCTTAACAACTTCTTTGATTTGTTCCTCTGATCCTTATCAATAAGGTCCAGGATTTCAAAAAGGTTGTTGATGTTCTCCTTAAAAATGGTGAGTACATGCTGAAGATCATATGGTGGAAATTTGTGGCTTTGTTCTTCAGTTTTAACTTGACTTGGAATTTGCATATGAGAAGTTCATGATCTGTTTCACAGTCCAGTCCCTTCCCACCTCTTTGCTGTTATAACTGAGTTCTTCCACCTCCTTGTGCCAATAACATAGCCAATTTTATTTCTGTGCACTCCATTTAGTGAAGTCCTTGTACATAAGTGTTGTTTTGGTTGTTTGAACACTGTTTTAACAGTGAAGAAATCATTGGATTAGAAGAAATTTATGTCATTCTTCTACTTTGTTTGTGTTTCCTAGTCCATGCAGGCCAACTACATTTTCCTCCTTACTATTTCAAACTTTGGTACTTAGTCTCCAACCACAAGCAGCACATGTTGTTGACTGTGTTGTTGATTTCATTTTGAACTTTATCATAAAACCGATCAACTTCCCTTCTTCTGCTTAAGGACTGTCTGCAAAGTCTAACTGATATTATTTGGTTATTGACCACATTGTACTCAATGCTGTATCATTTCTGACTATGAAAAGAATGCTGTTCCTTTTTATTTTCCATGTTCTAATGTAGTAAACATTGTGATCTTCTTACTGAAAGTGCCCAATTCCAGTCGATCTCTGATACCTAAAAAGGTCAATGTGTAGTCCATTCATTTCATCTTTCACTGCGTTGACCTTTCCTGTTATGCTTTTTATGCTCCGTGTTCCCACGGTAATTCTGTCTTTGCAGCTTTGGATTTTCTTCTCCTACATGGCAACGTCAGCAACGAGACATCCTGAAGGCTTTAATCTAGCTGCATCATAAGCATCTCTAGTACTCTGAAAGATCTTCGGTTCTCCCTAGCATATTGAGTGCCTTCCAGCCTGGGGGGTCCAGCAGCCAGCATTAAATCATCAGTCACTTTATCTAGTCTTCCCACCTGGTTTCCTTGGTAAAATGGAGGAGTGGGTCACCACTGTCTTCTTCCATACAGTATGAATTGAAGCCTTTGCCATTGTCACTGAAATCATCATCTGCCTCTGGCATCTTCCTACATCGCTACTCCCCATTATAGGTGCCTGCTTGCTTTAGCTGGGCATCTGGGATGACCTTAACACCTTGGGTGGTTCTGCTGGGAATCTGTACTCTTGGCATATACTCCCAACGCTCCTCACTCATCCTTCCCAGAACATAGCAGAGCAGAACTTGGGGCATCCAATAGCTGTAGCAACATGCTTCCTCTCTCTGTGATATGTATATGAGTTTTGCATTGTTCACGTTTACTGCTTATAAAAGTGGGCTTGCTTTGTATTTGTTATGAATCATCATGCTCTATTAATGCAGATGCATTAAAGTCAAGTTTATTTTATTTATTTATTTGTTGGATTTCTCCCCCGCCCATCTCCCGCACAATAGGGGACTCTGGGCGACTCACAAAAAACATTAGAAACTATAAATATATCTAAAACACAAATACATCCAGCATTAAAACAATACTAAAAAAGGAAAATCCAAGAAGATGGAAAATCAGGCTGCGGACAGCTGGCCACTATGGGACTAGCCGTTTTCAAGTTGCTTGAAAATCAATGAGGGAGTACTTTAAAATATCACTAGGTGGCGCCACAGGCTAATGAATTACACTTCCTCTGTCACCAGTTACTGTTGCATGAATTCCTGGAAATTTCCATGCATTTTTCTTGTTCAGCAACAGGATGGAACAATTATCTTATGCTTTCTCATGGAGTGGTTATTATATAATGAACATAACACATAAAGGAAAGCAATTCCACATTATCTCTCTCTCTCTCTCTCACACACACACACACACACACATAACGCCTTTCATTATTCATGAGTTGGTATATTAACCTGCATTAATTCTCTGCTGCTACATTCTCTATTAGAATATTTAGAATAAAGTAATGAGTAGGTTACACATTCTTTATTCGAACACACTGCAGACTTGTAGCCTTTTTTGTTTTTGTATCTGTTTTGTTTATCTGCTTCTTTTTTTTTCAAATAGAAAAATACTGTTCTTCTGTTCCTTTCAGTCAAAGTGTCTGGTGTGACAGTGTTCGCTCAGACACAAGAAAAAAAGATAAACAGAGTCAAAAGTGGTGGTGAGGGGGTGAACAGAGGCGAACTTTAGGAAGGTAAATTTATTTTAATATTTAACATATTCATGTTTCTGGCTAAAAGATCCCCAGCACTAAACAACAGTATAAAAGTATAATCAAAGGAAACTTAACAGATTACAGTATCAAAAGGATTACAAAACCATTCAATCTTTCTCTTCCTCATCTTTTCTCTGCGATCCCTAACTCTCAAAAATCCCTTTCAAGAAGTTTGCAGGCTTTCCAGAACCATAGTTTTCATACTGTGTAAAATTGTGATACATTGTCCAAATTAAGGGAAAGCATGTTGTGCCAAATGAGCTTCTGGAGATGTGAGAATCCCCTACCTAATTTCAGCTAAGACAACCATTGAATAGAAGTAATTATAGGTTATAACTCATACTGGCCCTTCTGCCCAAATCTTGCTATTTAAAGGGAGGAATCTTTTTTAGTCAACCAAAATGCTTTCTAAATTAATCAACCAATTTATCAGGCAAAGAAAGCCACAGATAAGAGAATGACTCTTTCTTTGTCTGGTTGCACGAGTCTCGGGTCTTCAAAGTGATCTCACATATAAATTGAAGCCATGATTTCTTTAACTGTGGATTATTGAATAAACCACAACACCTGAAGACCAAACTAAATAAGCTGCAGTATGGTGTTCTGATTAAGGTCCTTGACAAGGAAGACTAATGTTCAAGTCTTCCCTTGGAGCGGGCTGGATGATTTTGGACCAACTCTCTATTCTTTCACATAGTTGTTGCTGTGTGGATAAAATGAAGGCAGACTTACCTCCATGCATGCTTCCTTGGGCTTCTACAGTGTCCTATAAAGCCATAATAATTAAAATAAATACATACACCATGCCTTAATTAGGTATGTGAACTCTAAAACTCTCCTCCATTTTAAAAAGGTATGCCTCCCTTCCTTTCTCCTATTCTATTTTACATTGAGATTCATCAAAGGCATCTCTTCCAGCCTTTCTTTTGCAGCCCCACTGCTACTCTCTTCGTAAAGAGCATTTTGTTGACTGAGTTGGAAATCTAAGTAGACCTGTGGACAGGGAGAAGTTAAACTCAAATCTGCCGGTTTCCACAGTCTTTGCAGTTATACTGGGTTCATCCTGCCTTAAACTGCATCGTTCATTTCGCCTTGACAAGTCCTCCTCAACCCTCTGAATCATCTAATATGGACTCAAAATCCCAACAAATGAACTACATTAACTGTCTAGATTTTTATTAATGTGGGAAAAGTGTTATTCTTGCACCGCTGGGTGTTTTCTCTCCATCCCCTCACCTCTACTCCAGAGAAGAAGGTGACTGGAAAAAGGAAAATGGAAAGCTTTTCCAATACCACCCAATGAGCTTGGTTTCTAGCAAGGTTGGACTGTAGAGGGCCAACTGCTGTGTCCTGGCACTGCCAGTTGTTTGGTTCCATGCTCAGGTGGACCATGCTAATGGAACCATGAAATGGAGCAAGCATAACCATTCCTGCTTTTGAGCTGAGATGAACGCACTATCACTTTTGAGCCAAGAGCCACATGTAGGTGTGTAATGGGAAGAAAGAATAACCTTGAGGAACAGAAGGAAGAGCCACAACCAAAACAATGGTCAAATAAAAGAAATCTGAGTCCAGGGCAGAACTGTAACTTCAACAAGATCCTCCTCGGTTCTCATTAAGATAAAGGGAGGGAAGGGGAAAGCCCATTCAGACTTGCAAGATTCTGTTACTATAACCTTATAATAAAAATAGTATTAGCGTGCATGACTTTGGTTTCCTAGTCTGGTCTACCTCAAAGGGCTGACGTCAATCTTGCAAGCCTGAATGGGCTTCCCCCTCCCTCCCCCCCGCTTTATCTTCGTGAGAACTAGGGAGGATCTTGTCTGAGACACTTGTTCAGGTTACAGTTCTGGCCTGACACAGATTTCTTTTATCTGATCATTGTTTTGGTTGCGGCTTTTCTTCTTGTTCCTCAAGGTTATTCCTTCTGCCCGTTACAAGGTGTGGCAGGCAGGAAAGCAGGATGTGGTTTGAGGAGAAACTGGGTATGACCACAGTAAAAACAATATTATTCTTAAAACAATCCATTTTTTCATATGTTGATTTCCTGCTTTCATCTACTCCCTTCCTTCTTATCAAATCTTAAATGATGCACTTTCATTTTAAAGCATTGGCTGAAAATTGGAGGAATGAAAGAAGGGGCTGGGAGCTACAAAAATTCTCTAGGCTGTGTAGAGAGAGAAAAAGGAAGCCTCCTCAAAGTGGGGAAAACTAAGTGGGCAGAGAGACAGTTTTAGCTTCTGACGTCCCATTGTGCTCCCACAGCACTGTATTTCATCAATATTAAACAGTCTTATTTGGAAACTTTATATTACTAATACTCATGTTGCAGTTGAGAAAATTAACCAATTTTTGTTCCAACATGCTTTCTAGTCTGTGACAGGACAAAGCAGGCATTTTAAGGGAGCAAATGAACCCGAACATTACTCAGAGCTTTTAGCATCACAGTGCACCACAGTTATATTTCCCACCCCCCAACTTAGTTTGTTTTAGCAAAGACAACACAAAATATCTGCCAAATGGGATTTCTCGCTCCAAGATCTCATCTAATGACAAATGGTATGTCAAAGTGAGCCCTTTGGAACAGAGAGGTGTAGAGACTTGTTCATCTGGAGCTACATTTCTTGAAGTTTTACCCTGTAGATTAAATATGAATAACCATTCAAAGAAGTTTCACTTTCTATAAAATACTATATTAAATAATATTATTAAATTGTTCTTGACAAAGCATAAGGACATGTATCGCTTTTAACTTACCATTCCAATACATTGTCAGCAAACACCATTTCTGGGGGATAAATCCTGTTGAAGCTTAACTCTTTGTAACTTTCACCATATCCCCAACTCAACAACTCTTCTGAGGCCAACGACAAGTCTACAGTCTTCACTTTATACCTTATGACTCACATTGCCGCTGTTTAACAGCAAACTGGTTTTCTGATGTTTTCTCATCTCAGAATACCACCATCCACATCTATCATCCAGCATGAAGTTCACAGTATTATTAAAAAAAAACTGAGGGGGACCCCAACACTATACCTCTCAAGATCAGCTTGGCCCCAACCCTGCTGGCCTTCTGAAAGGCACCGAAGACTGGGGTTTGGGGGTCAGGAAGCTAGATGGCCTGTGACATGAAATGTTATCATTTTGTTGAATGTTTATTGGGTTTGTTCTCAGCAACCGTAGTAGGCTTTTTTTGTTCCTGTCATTTTTTGTATTGTTTTTTAATGTGTTGTTGGTTGTCCAGTTGCATCTGCAAGATGGGTGAGCAAATCAATAAATAAACGCAGTCAGGCCTCAGCACTCTCAGTGGCTACAGAATGCTTCCTGAGAGTGGGTAGAAAATCAGGGGAGGAAAGAATAACCTGGAAATGCTGGCTGGGGAATTCTGGGAGTTGAAGTCCATACATCTTAAAGTTGCTGAAGTTGAGAAACACTGTCCTATCCTATAACATTTTGCTAGGCTTTCTTTTTTGTATGTGTTATTTGTATGTATGATTTCCACACCTTCCCATAATTTCTTGGTATTCATCTCTGAGGTGATTGGTAGCTTTAATGTTTGAGGTTCAGAATGCAGATAATCAGGCTGGTCCTCCAAATGTTTTGGTAGCAGAACTTCTTCATTGGATTCCTCCCCCCTTTCACTGTGTGGTCTTCTTTTGGCAAGGAATAAGAGGCTTGGTTCAGTTTTCCACACCCTACAAACTTCACAGCTCAGCTACTGCCCTTAAGTTTGGCCACCCTTGAAGGTAGTATGGAATCCACAGCTGGTGCACAATTCAAGGCTCAGATTGTCAAGAGGCATCTGCGGGAGGCTATTTGCAGGGGGTCAAAAAATAAAGATGGCAGCCACAACTGTGTGATCAAAGCCCCACCCCCTTTTTATATGCATTGCAAGTGTGGCATACATAAAAAAGAGTGGGGCCTTGACTTCATAGTCCCAATTGTCACTTTAACTTTTTTGACCCCCACCCAATGTCTCTGATCAGTAGTTTTGAATATGCTACACTAGCTACCTGAGAGGGCCTGGATCCAATTCAAGATCTTAACTCCAGTGCATGAAGCCCTAACTATTCTCAATATCAATCCCTCCTAGTATTTAAAATTAAGCCTCTTACATGACTCTGGGGCAATGTGGCAGTCTGAGATGATCTAATTGTTTGTTTGTTTATTCAACTTATATATTACCCTAATTCCAGAGTCTTTGAGCAGGTCACGGTCTTAATAAGATTAAAAACCAAAATCAACAAATGCAATTATAAGCCATTAATCAGGTGCACCACTATTTTGGTCTAGCTTGATCTTCCTTGTCTCCAAATGCAAATTATTTCCAATTGATATCAATTTTGTGGGGGTTCCAATACCAGTTTGTTCTATCCTGTTTCTACATCATGCTGCAAGCAAACACATTTAAAAAGAATCGTATCGGGTAAAATTTGTAAATTTGGGAAGAACCTAAGAATAACTCAATTCTGAATGATGTAGTAGCGTGAGAATTGAGAATCAGTTGGGTCACTTGAAAATAAATAAAATAATAAATAAATAAAAATATGAATCAAACTAACTCCTTGGGCACCTCAAGTTACTATAAAAGAATATAGAAGCTACATTATACCAGATAAAATCACCCTTCCACTGGCCCAGCCTGTGTTATAACTAGCAACAGTTCCTTGGATTTGAAGACTGCCCCCTCTCAGATGTCTTAAACTAAGGTACCACAGTCTGAATTTGGGACCTTCTGCATGCCAAACATGTATTCTTTGACTGACACTCTACCCTCCTAAGCTGGATTCCCTTCAGCTGAGATGAGAGTGCATATTCCAAAATTCCTTGCCAGTATGTCTGGAATCTGTGAAATCATCACAAAGGCATGTTGTGTTTAATGACCAATTTCTGCATTGTCTTTGGAGGAAAAGCAATCTATGTGTACTTAATAAAAGTAATACAGCTGGCAATGATGAACATTTTCATGTTAATAGGGATTGTTAGAAAGAGAAGAGTTTTAATAGATCTCTTTTTCCACAAATACATTTCATATGACTTTCTCTTTCAAGTTCCCCTCAGATAGGAAGTCATACACTGTGCAGTGTTGACAGAATCTTGATCCTCAAAATCCAATTTCCAAAGGAAAGTAACCAAGGGGGAAAAAAGATAAAAGAAGAGACAAAATGTACAATATATAAATTTTCTCTCTGTGTACCTATAACAGTCAGGATCCCAAAGAAACTATGCGCTTCAAAGGCTTAAGTAAAAAAATAAGTCTGAAAAAATATCAAGGTCAAAAGATATTGAACCAAACTCTTGAACTGAAAGAAATTGACTGCAGGAAAAAATAAGTTGGACAAAAAGGCATTATTTTAAGGTGTCTCACAATTTTGGACTATATTAATCCAAGCCAGAATCTCTCATACATGGAACACATCATAAAAAGGATTTCTCTTCTGATTAAGGATCAACAGATCAATCTCTGCCCAGTTGATTCAGTGTTGCACATACTTAGATATAAATCTGTTCCCCATTGCATCTATTGTTCTGCATTTTTTAAACACACATACTAAAGAAAAGTATGCATTTATTATACTACTTCTGACCTGAGAACTGCATTCTAAAATTTGTAGAAAAGCAGAATCTAAATAATAACAAGAGCCAGTTTGGTGTAGTAGTTAAGACACCAGGCTAGGAACCGGGAGACTGTGAATTCTAGTCCTGCCTTAGGCACAAAGCCAGCTGGGTGACCTTGGGCCAGTCCCTCTCTCTTAGCCCTAGGAAGGAGGCAATGGCAAACCACTTCCAAAATCTTGCCAAGAAAACTGCAGGGACTTGTCCACGCAGTCACCAGGAGTCAAGACTAATAATAACAATGATCACAGTTCTGATTTGCACATTAGTTCAAAAACGTGCATATTAGTTTAGTTTTGCTTAAACTGTGAATCAAATGTAATTTCTTGGCAACCCTAGGCTAGGATTGCATTCTATGAGAATAGTCTTCTCCATTCTGGTGCCCTCCAGACGTGCTGGCTGCAGGCTAGGCTGGACAAGCATTCTGGGAGTTGCAGCCTTATATAATTGGAAGGAGCCAGATTGGGGGTAGCTGTGTAATAGCAAAAGAGTTGCCTGATGTTGCTCCCACTTTAAGGGAGGCTTATTTAATTTCAAGGTTTAGTTGGATAATTTTTCAAAAGAGATAGCCTTTCGTGTTGTGACAATAACATGCAACAAGGAGTTGAAAGGCAGCAGTGATTGGCTAAACACTTTTTCATCAGATGCATATGCACAAAAGGATGTAGAAGAGGAAAAACAAATAGTAGAGGGAAATAGTTCTGATATATAAGAGATATGTGGGAATACATACATTCATTGGATACAATTAGCACATTTTTTTCACTGCCTCTTTAAGTTGTTACCTGTGGAAACTGAACACCAATTTATGGATTTTACAAAACTATGTAAAACCTGAGTGAAAGTAGAACTGTTAATGCCTTTTTACATTTCACAAACCTGGAGAAACTTTCCTTCGAGCAGATTCTTCAGTCACAGTCAAATATGTTTAGAACATCTATTTCTGTTAGTCAATCACCACCTTGGTAGATCTATAAAACTGCTAGGAAGCAGAGTAGTGAGACCATCTTTGTTCCTGAAATTATCTCTAATATAATCCAACAGGACCTTCCCTCCCCCTCCCTCTCTGAATACACACACACACACACACACACACACACACATATATATATATATATATATATATATATATATACACACACACATACATATAATAGTTTACTGATAACAATAGAATTCTTCAGAAGTAGACCAATGCTGCTTAGCTTCTCCAACTAGAACTAAAGCTTTATAGAGGTCCTTCCTGAATGTTTCCATTTCATCGTAGGACTAGAACATTGTATAGCATTCATTGTTTCTATATTTTGTACCGTCAGGTCCATAGCACTGCATTGTGGAGAATGAAAATTAGAAGAAGCCCTCCTGCTACTTCTCTTGATGTTGCTAGACTGATTACCACTCCTTTTGGTGATCCAGCCAATAAGTTCAGGAGAGAAGCTGTCAGTCCTTGGAGTTGGCCACATTGGTAGTATAGTCCAGGGTTCTCTGAAACTTCAAACTAGATCTGCATCGTGAGAGCGCACACCACTTCATTTGTGTGATGGAATGCCGAAGTGACCTTGGGAACACAGAAGAGACAGCAAAATGGATAAGGGAGGAAACAGGGCTGTTGCAGAAGAGATTTTTGACTCCAGAGGAGGGAGGGGGAAACACGAGAAAGAGATTCAGAGTAACTCTGTTTTAATTTGGTATATGTTGTACAAAACAATTACTTCAATGAGGCCCACATCCATATCTTTTGGAGCCTAACTGAAAAATAAGGCCATGAACCCTAATGTAAAACAAATCATAACTTCAAGTGGTAGGTTATAATTTAAAAAGGAGTTTGTTCTCATTTCCTGTCACAAAGAACCTCAGCTAAATACAGCCTAAGTAGGAAAAATGCTTGGGTAAGTTACTGGGTTGCCAAACGAGGTTGAATGTGGGGAGCAACCCAGCCCTTTTGTGCTTTCCCAGGCAAAATAATGCTAGTACTAAAACACTGTAATAATATGCTCAGAACTGGCCGAACCCCACAATCTGTAACACTAGCTTAAGAAATAAGAAATTCACAGATTCCAAGCTAAATACATTTTTAAAAAATCCTTGTGGTGAGGAGATCCATCCTAGACTCTGGAACAACATGGTCAGTGGTACAATGATCTTCCTATTTTTCTCAAGCATGGCTTTCTTTCTTTTTTTTTGTTTTTTTTTTGTTTTGTATAGAGGGTAGGCTTAAAAATATTTGGCTAGTGTTCTTTTCTCTTACAATCAGCTCTGAAGCCCATTAGGCAATGAAGGGCCAGTCCCAACCGCTTGGGCTAATCTACCTTATAAGGTTAATACATAGCAAATGTGAAATGTTCTGAACTCTTGAAACTGGGTTTCTCCAAAGTTTTTGGGTGATAAATATAAAGCATGTTAATATGGCCATTCCATAACAACTACCTATCTCAGTTTAGCGAGGGTAGTCATGTTTTTTACTGTAGGTAAAATCCCAGGCTAATGCCTTGTGACAGTGACCTGAAAGTAGTAGGAAGAACAGAGGCCCCAAGTGCCATTTTCTTAAGGAAATATTCAGCAGAACCTCCATTCCTGTCTCCCCTGGCTGGGAATTCAACACTCTAGTGCAAATGCTAGAACAGTGAAACCAACATTAACTGGAGATGTGATGCAGGGGTAACCAAAAAGATATAGCATAGAGGTGCTGGCCATGAGAAGGCAGGAGGTGAATTAGGGTTTGGGTGGTGGTTGGCTATAAAAGAAGAAAAACAATGGTCTTTCTTTTCAACTCCTACTTATTGCTCCAGACTATCATGGCTTTTTTGAAACAGGACAGAGTTTTTATTTTCAAAATATTTCTGTTATCAGAGGTCCAAGCCCCAAACCCACAAATGTTCCTTATCTTCTGCAGAGGATTGGGGGTTTATGAAGCCTCCAGTCAAGGAACACATATGCCTTTTGTAAAATGTCTCTGTGACTTCTCAATAGTCAAGGTAGGAAGTTATGGTATAAGTGGTCATATAGGTATTGCATATGACAAATGAAGGAAGTAGAATGTGCTTAAAATTACTTTGAACACTAAGGAGCCCTTGGTCCAATTCAGAAGCAAGCAAAACAGTAACTATAAAATTACTTTTTCAGGATTTTTTTTTTGCTGCAATATTATTTACCATTTGCAATGAATAAGAATGTTAAAGCCTTGGTAGGATTCTTCATTATTTGGTTCTATTTCTTGGTTTGAAGTTAGGGGAGGACTGTTTTCACAGTGGGAAACACAGCTTCAGACCCAGTTACTAATACCTTGGATCTATTCTGTTGGACCCTGAGAGACAGAATGGGCGCTGGGGCATAGGGTGGCTGGGAAGGAAGAAGAGAGGTATAAATCTTGTCACAATGTGGTACCTGTCACAGGTTCTTTTTAAACTATACTCATTTTGACTCAGACTCAAAGGGTCCATCAAAAGCACTGAACCCTAGAAAATTGTATTTTTATATCTCCCTATAAGAGTTGGGGTAGATGTTTTATTTTGCAAAAAATATCAAAGATACAAAAGTGAAACATACATATTTGTGCAAGTTCTTTCTATGTCTATTATCTTATACTATACTCTTTTTCTAGTACTGCTGATACTATACAGTGCTCTCTATACTAAATTCTACTACTATTACTGTACTAGACTCTATACTATTACAGGTAGTCCCTGGGTTAAGAACGCCCAGTTTAAGAACAACCCATAGTTAAGAATGGAGCCCACTGTAGCAAAACTCGAGTTAATTTTAAGAAAATACATTCAGGTGTGACAGAAAAAGGACCTGGGGTATTTTGAACTTTCTTGGGAGCATCTTAATAACCAACCAAGGGCAATGGAATGTGGAATTAGGTGTGCTCACATCATACAAATGAATGGAAACTGAAAGTTGTTTCCTTTGCTCCATTCTTATGGCACATGAAAAAGCACCTTAAAGGAGAACTGTTTTCCATCTCCTTCTTGTCTGTCTGTCTGTCTGTCTGTCTGTCTGTCTGTCTGTCTGTCTATCTATCTATCTATCTATCTATCTATCTATCTATCTATCTATCTATCTATCTATCTATCTATCTATCTATTAAATTTATATGGCAGCCCATCTCACAAAAAGTGACTCTGGGCAGCGTACAATGATTAATTAAAACAATTAAGACAGTCATTATTTTAAAAATGTTTAAAAAAACCCACAAGGCTCAAGAAAGAAAGAATGTTAACCACAGAAATGGAGCCACCTCAAGATCTCACTGGTCCCCTGGGACCCCCAGGCCTGATGACATAGCCAGGTCTCGAGGTGCTTCTGAAACATTAACAGGGATGCAGCTAACCTCACTTCGGGAGGGGGGAGAATATTCCATAAGGTGAATGCAACCGCAGAGAAGGCCAGTCTCCTGGGACCTGCCAAATATAGTTCCCTAACAGATGGGACCTGCAGCATGCCTTTTCTGCCAGATCTGATGGGATGGGCAGATATAATCGGGGAGAGGCGGTTCTCTCAGATAATCCAGACCTATACCCAGGTCTGAATCCCAACTGAAAGGGATCCAGATAATCCACTTCTTCCAAGGTCCTCTGAAGCTGCTGCACAACCACCCTCTCAACCACCTTCCCCAAAAAGGGGAGTTTAGATATTGGACAAACATTTTCCAGTATAGCGGGATCCAGCAATGGCTTCTTGAGGAGGGGGTGAACCAAGGCCTCCTTAAGAAGTAAAGGAATAACCCTCTCACTCAAAGAATTCACCACTGCTAGAACCCACTCACATGATACCCCCTGAGCCACTTTAAGAAGCCAGGAGGGCCATGGATCTAAAGAGCAGGTGGCTTTGCTCAGAGTCCTAAAGATCCTGTCCACTTCCTCAGGTTCAACAGGTTCAAACTGTTCCCAGATAACTGGGCAAGACTCATTCCCAAGCATCTCCTCCGGACCTGCAACAAAGCTGGTATCAACTGCGAGTGAATCCAAGCAACTTTGTTCAACAGATGCTGAACAAATTCCTCCTCATGCCCCTGCAAGAGGTTCTCCAAGCCCCCCAATCCAAGAGAATTCATGTCACCCAAAACAGGGCCACAGGATGGCTATCTGTGGATGCAATAATGGGAGAGAAGTACTGATGCTTCGCCACCCTTACCGCCACAAGGTAGGCCTTAATAGCAGCTCTAACTTATGTTTGGTCAAGTTTGTCCCTTGTTGAGTACCAGCAATGCTCTAGATGTCTCTTCTCTCGTTTCATCTCCCTCAACATCTCCGTAAACCACAGGATGTCTGAGAGGGGAGAGGTCACATGGGCACGATCCGATCCAAAGCCTCAGCCGCCCCCTTATTCCAAGCGACGATCAAGGCTTCAGATGGGCTGTGCAGCAGACCATCAGGAACAGCCCCCAGTTCCCTCTGAAACCCATCTGGGTCCATCAATCACTGGGGGCGGACCAATCTAATGGATCCGGCCTCCCTGCAGTGGATAGTGATGTTAGAGAATCCCATAGTAATTTGATTTGACTGTGACAAGGGAGACACCAAGAGCTCCCCCAATTTCAGATCACATAGCCACTGCTCTGACAGGAACACTAGATCTGGTGTATAAGCACTGTCCCATGTCAGGCTCTGGATGGAATAGGCCCATGGCTGTCAGACCCACTCCTAGAGAAGGCAGATTGACCCCAGAAATGGAATCAAGAAGCTCAGGCAGGGAGGCTGGTACAACAGCAACAATCCCAACTGATTTTAATGAAAGAGTCTCGCCTCCTTTCCCAGCTCCTGGGAATTCTAGGCATAGAACACACTAACATTGATGATCCAGAGCCACAGAAGAGCAATAGTGAAGTTTCCATACACTCAACCCCACCAAAATGAAGCTTCATCACATGGAGTCTAGGAGAAAGACCTTTTTTTTACTTTGTTGGCTGCTTTGGAGGATAGTCAGCTTGTCTAAACATTTACACAGTTTTAATGCCTTCCCAACACTGGACTTTTCTAGAAGCTAAGGCTTTCAATCTTTATCAATCTCAACCATCATGGCCAATAATTAGGGTTGATGGGATTTAAAGACCTTAACTTTGAGGGGAATGCTGGAGGAAAGATTGAATAAGCTACAGGACTATAGTAGCTGTATTTTGTGTTACTCCCACACAGCAATTTAAACAAAAGAAGAGGGCCCAAATGCAATTTTACAGGAGCCACATAAGATGACTGATGTTATACCGTATATGTAATTTCACATATGGATTTGTATTCTTGCCCTTAAGACATCAGGCAAAGGGAGTGTTAGCACACATGTGGTGTCATTCCATACCATTATTCTGTGACATGCCAATAATAAACCAATTCTGAAAGGCAGGTTCAACTGGATTGCGAGCGGCTGCTTATTATGAGCAAATGTGTTCATAATGGAGGACACTTCATCTGTTGATTTTCTATGTGTTACTTACCAGCAGTAGGGAAGAGATTGAAGATCTGGTATTATATACACATGCCTTAGAATATCAGCAGGTTCAAACGAAAGCTTCAGAATCACTTCCTATAAAAAGAAACACAAATATTTAGTGGCTCTGAGATTAAGTGACCTCATCACTGAAATCTTTCCATGACAAGGATCAGATCATGACTTCAGAATCCTCACCATCACCAGGAAGTATCAAAGCCTTCATCTATTTATTTTATTTATTATGACATATTAACTAATTTTACAAATTGCCTTTCCACTAAAAATAGCATTATTGTAGGTCCAGTTTGGGAGATGGTAACAGACCAAGTCAAGAGGCAAATAATTCCCTTCAAATGAGATTTTATTACATATATTTTGTTTCTATCATTTTTTATACCATATCATCATATCATATATCATATCATACCACAACATACCATACTCTGGTGCTCTCAATTCTATGCTTCTAGATTCCAGCGTTCTTGTTTTATAACACATCACATTTTAACTTCTGGCTTTCTTAACTTCATCTGAGTCTACTTCCTTCTGGGCCCCTGGCTTTCCTTCAGTCCTCTCTAACACATATTGCTCCAAGTCTGAATTGTAAATATACTGAATTGGTCTCCTCTTATGTTTCACAGGTACTGGGTAGCTGGTCTATGCTAGTGGTGGTTCAACAGCTCTCCCTTGGTCATGGAAATATTGCTGGCATCTGGCCACCTTCAGCCTTATCGCCAGACACTAACTGTTTTGGAGCGGGCTGAGCCTGGTTAGGGTAACGGGGCTGGTTCCCTGGGAATGTATGCATGGCTACCAAATCTTCCTAGCCTCATCAAGTCTCCTTCCTCAGTCTTATGCCCGAGACTTCTCTTACTTCTCTCTCACCATCTAATGGAATTGCTAGGCAAGTAACAAAGCCTCGTCTGGTCTTCCATGCTGCCAGCTCTGCAGTCTTAGCTTTTGTGCTGCCTGATCTTTTTGTACCATTTCCAATCTTCTTTCTTCTTCTCTTCCTCCTCCTCTCTTTGTGTCTCCTGACTTCCTCCCCCATCCCATATTTTCAACTCATCTTTTGTTTCTTCTTCTCTAGTCCATGACTCCCTCTTCAGTTAAAACCTTTGGACTTGCACACCAAATAAGGAAAGGGAAGAGACCTTAAAAAGTAATGGGACAAGCAGGACCATGGGTGCTCTCTTTGCTGTGCCTCCTTCCCTTCACATGCATCCAGGGTAGATAAGAATAATAACATATAGATAAACTACAACAAACATACATGGAAAATGTAACCTCTATATTAGTAATGTTGTTTTATCTCCCTAATGGAAGGACAAGAGATAGAGCTAACCAAATTTGGAAAAGTAATCCAAAACCTCAAAATAACTACTCACTAGCTGTCTCCTACATTCAAGCCAAAATTAAGTGTCTTTTCAGCTCAGCTATGAAGAAGTTATTATAAGGGAGAGAGACGTGATCTGTAAAAGTAGCTTTAGTCAATAGTCTGGGTGTAAAATGTTGAACCAGCTGAAGTTTCTGAACACTTCCCATAGGCAACTCTTCACAGAGCTCATTCTAGTAGATCAAACATGATATGAGTCATCCTGGCCAAATCTGTCCTGGACAAAACAAAATTTATGAGTGTGGCTATGGGAGCAGGGGAAGGCCAGCTACAGGCATGGATGCATATGAGGTCTTCACCTCATTTTCAATTCAAAGAGGAGGACGTGTGCCTCTGCCATGCCAGTCTATTCACTGTAGCGTTTCCCATCACCTAGCCCAGTGTTGTCCAAACTTGGCCACTTTAAGATGAGTGGACTTCAACTCCCAGAATTCCCCAGCCAGCATGGCTGCTGGGGAATTCCGGGAGTTGAAGTCCACTCATCTTAAAGTGGCCAAGTTTGGACAACATGACCTAGCCTATGGATATCAGTGATTCTCAGCATCCTGGCCCAACAGGGCAGCACCCTCAGCACTTATAAAATATTGTTTTAAGAAAATAAAGGTCTAGATTGTCCCATGAGCTATTAGAACTCCTAAGGGAGACAGACTCATGATCAGGAAGGGAAGGGAGGTACAAAAGAAAAGATGAAAGTACTGAAGACATGGCTTCTGGGCATATGCAGACATTGTTCCTTTCATTCTTGAGAGTAATCACAATCAGAATCTTGCAACTATCAGATTAAGACTGGAGGTAGCTAACTGGTGACTTTTAAAATTATCTCATAGAAGGCTTTTACTGTCCTCTGAATGGCAGCTGGAATGTTCCACTAATACTTGACCCTCTGCCATCAAGGATGCCTACACTGAAGCCAAAGTCCATCACCAAGTCAGTCTCATCAAGGATAAATAGAAGCATGGCCAAGTTCTGGCAGCTCTAACACATGTTCCAGGGATGCTCTTATATAACTTTCACTACTGTAAAGATTGTGGGCTTAAATCCACATTGCTTTCAGGAATAAGGGGGGATTTTTTTTACCTAAGGTGGTAAGGTCAAGGACTAATTTTGCATCACTTGTCATGAGCTCTCACCCTGGGAGGCTGCTCCATGTTCACGCCCATTCTCCTCCCCCCACTCTTAAATCCAAAGTTGGGAGGAGAGCCTCAAACAGCAGAACAACGTACAACAACGTCCTGGATATCTGGAACCTTGGAGAATATTACTTCCAAGATCTCAAGCACTTCAGTAGATCTTAGCAACCCCTAAACACGAATCCCTAAATCATGAATCCCTTAGCAACCCCTAAATATAAATGTCTATTTATATGACATTTTATAAAGAGCCAGTGTGACAACTCCCTACCTGAAGGAGATTAAAATTTAGAAGACATAAGGAATCAACACACGAAGGAAGAAATAGAGGCCTGGGAAATCAAGAAAATGATATGTGATTATTTCAAGGACACACATTTTGACTTAATCACAGTTTGGTATTGGTATTGACAATGAAGATATTGAAGAGGTGGATAGCTTCTGCCTTTTAGGAACAGTAATCAACAATAAAGGAATAAGCAGTCAAGAAATATGTTGAAGACTAGCACTTGGTTGAGCAGCCACGAAGGCCTTGGAAAAGATATTCAAATGCAGCGATGTGTCTATACCTGAAAAGATCAGAATCATGCAAGCCACGGTATTACCTGTGACAGGCTACGGAAGTGAAAGTTGGACTTTGAAGAAGTAGGATAGGAAGAATATTGATGGTTTTGAACTTTGATGTTGGAGAAGATTCCTGAAAATACTGCAGACAGCCAAGAAAACAAACAAATGGATCACTGAACAAGTCATCCCAGAGTTCTCACTTGAGGCACAAATGACCAGGCTCAATTTATCCTACTTCAGACACATTACAGGTAGTCCTTGCTTAACAAGCTTAACTGGGACTGGAATTTCTGTGGCTAAGCAAAGTGGTCGTTAGATGAAACATCATGAACTGCACCGCTTAGCAACACCAGTTCCAGTAGTTCTGTTTTTGGTCATTAGGCAAGGACCATGCTGTTGTTAGGTGAGGACCTCACACTTCTCCTGCCCTGCTGCTCTCACCTCTGCTTCAACTCCCCCCACCCACCTATCTTCCCCCCATCTCTGCCGTCTTGGCCGCCATGCACTTGGCTGCCACTGCCTACCCCTGCAACACCCCACCGCCCCAGTTGACCTTTGCCTCTAATCTTTTTCCTCCCACTGCTGAAATGGTACACCTGGCCAAGGCAACTGCTGGCCCTTTGCAACGCCTCCATGAGGCCTTGCAAGGCCTCCACAACACCTTGTGAGGCTGCTGTGAGACGTTGTAGAGGCTTCACAGAGGGCTCGCAAAGGGCCAGAAGCTGCCTCAACTGGATGCACCCCATCAGCAGTGGGAGGAATAAGATGGCAACGGTCAGTTGGGGGTGGAGGGGGGGTGGTATGAGTAGGTGGTGGCAGCAGAGTGCGGGGCAGCCAAAAGGGCAGAGATGGGGGGAAGAGGTAGGCAGGTGGGGGGAATTGAAGCGCACATTGCAGTCAAAAATACAGGTGGGCTGCCAAGTGCCTGAATTTTGATCATGTGAGCACAGAGGTGCTGCAACAGCCATGACTTCAAGGACCAGTCATAACTACCATTCATTCAGCACCATCATAACTTCGAATGTATGCTGAACAAATGGGTAAGTGAGGACTACCTCCATGCCAAAACCTAGCTGTCTGGAAAAGGCTCTAATGCTAGGAAAAGTGGAAGGAAGGAGAAGAAGAGGATGACCAGCAGCAAGGTAGATGGACTCAGTTATAGTGACAATGGGTGCACCATTAGAAGAGCTGAAGGACCAGGTTAGGGACAGATTGTCATGGAGAAAATCTACTGATGTGGTCACTAGGAGTTAACAACAACTTGATGGCACATAATCCATCAATCAATCACAGTGTGGTATCCTACTGGATGGTAGTCCAAAGGTTGAGTTTTAGCAGGGCTTTAAAGGACCATACATTCATAGCACTGGAAAGTGGCCACCAAGACTGTCAAACACAATTACTTGTTTGTGCAGGAATCCAAATTAAAGCATTGTTGTCAACCTCCACTTGAAACTGCTTTCATCAGGAACTAGTGGTTGGAGACGTAATTCCAGGGAAAAGAGGAAGAAGCAATTCAAGGAAGAGAATGTCTTTAGATGACAGAGGTAGTCAATCTACATGAAAGCAGTCACAAAAGGGAAGTGTGTAGTATGTTTAAAACTTTATTTTGTTGCTAGCTGTTGGAACTTTGAATTCAACAGCAGCCCTTGTAAGAGGATGTGCTCTTGCACATCAGCCAAGTGCTGAGAGAATACCAAGTAATTAAGTAGCAGGATATTTCCCCCTAGCAAAGGTAAAATGGTTGCCTTGAATGCAGAGTATAGACTTAGTCCAGCTCAGAAGTATCCACAGAGGAGGGCAGATGGTGGGAAAATGAAATAACATAAATTTAGGCTGTTGAGTCTGTTGACAGATGAGGGGGAAAAAGTAGCAGAAAATCTACAAGGTCACAATACACAAAAATTTGAATGTTGTGAATACAGTCCAAAAAAACAAGACACTCAAAAAGCTGGACAATATTTGATTTTAAGCCTATGTCTGCCAATCAGAGGACATGAGGACAAAAAGGAGGCCATGTTCTCCTTCTGCCAGATGTCTGGTAACCCTAGTGAAGACTCTTCCCTTATCTATCTCTCACGGTTTGCCTTCATGGCTAAAAAAATCATAGATATAAAGAGATAATGCAGTCTTCAACCCCATCACAGGTAGAAGCAGAAGTCTTTCCTGGCAGCTGATCCACCATTCTATTTCCCATGGAGTCCAAATGCAGTGCTCTTAGGGAAAATGTCAGCCTTTAATAAACAACGCCATTTTTTTTTCTTTTGGTGACAGTTGCTATTTTTTCCTCAATGTGCCCTATGAATTATGCTGTCTCCAGGGCTTCTGAGAGAAACAAAATGATGCTTGAATCTCTGGGAAGGGAGCAATGATGCTGTGGTTACCATTTGAGGCAGCAGCAAAACAAATTTAAAGCAAAGGAACAAGAAAGCTCTCAGCCATTGCAAAAATAACTAAGCGAAGCCGTGGCCATGACTGAATTGCTGTGTTCACACAAATATATAATAATAATAAAATATATAATATAATTGCCTTGTTTGTAGCTTAGTGTGTTATATGAATTGACCGCTGTGATTTAGCAGGTTCTGCAAATACAACCAATTATTTGGGGGGGGGGGTAACTGAATCATGATTAAATAAATATTATATATGTAAACACAACCAAACCAGATCAAATCAGCCTCTTTATAAACTATTAAGTGCCCTGAATTTCCAATCCTAACTTCAGCCATTTTGTCCTGGAACATATAAACTGAAAAAGATATTTTTGCCCAAAAACGTTTGCTGTGATGAGACTTAACATAACCACCAATGAACAAATATTGGAATCCTTATATAAGACAGTGCAAAGACCACATCTGGAACAGGGTGTTGGGCTGTGGTTGACAGTTTTCAGAATAGTGAAGGAAAACTGGATTTGGTTCATAAAAGGGCATTTAGGTTGGACAGGGAAATATAGAGAAGATGCTATGTTTAGTCTAAGAGAATATGAGGTGAAGGTGGACACTCTGTCTCCACAAATAGAATTATGGTATGAACATCAAGTGAAGTGACAAGCCACTTATATTAAAAGACAATAGTTGGCCTGAGACCAAGTACACAAAAACAGGACATGAGTAAATTTAGATTGGAAAATGAACCCTTTTTTTAGCTACTACAGGAATGAATCTCTGGAACAGGCAGATAGGAGAAGTGACTTGAAGACACTTGTTCAAAGAAAGAGCAAAATTATTTAATGAGAGCATTATTTATTAAAATATTGATATCCCATTCTGTATCAACTGGTTTCAGGACAGTATACAGTTAATAGAAACAATAAAACAGAAATGGATGAAAACAACCAAAATAAAAACAGAAAAGAAACCACATCATTAGTAATGTGGTCAACATGGAATTGTAAAAACAACATTTCTAATGCTTGGATATAGTTTACTCCCACTCGTTGTATAAAACTTGGTTCTTCATCATTAGTTCTCTTTTATCAGAGTAAACACACTAATTTTGATTCAAAGTATCAAATGAACAACCCATTTATCTTGATACAATTATCATTCAGCAAATTCAGGAGGCCCCGCTACAGAATTTGGCAAAGCCAGTGCCTTTCTAGAAAATAGTCAGAGAGGAGATACAGTACATACCAGTTGGTCAGGCGTGCTGGGTACACAGGGGGCAATACATTCTCAAGAAGAACCCTTACAAAATTAACATGTTAAGAAGACACAAACTTCTTAACATAATCTCCATCTCCTCTAATACCACAGAGGGCCTTCCCTGCTTGACCCTAACAAAGGCATAAACATTTGTTAGCAACATATTTTTTTCTGCTGTGTCCCATGATATTATCATCGTATCATCTCGAGCCTATGAGTGACTTTTCAACAGACTTATGAATGGCATATTGATACAGCATTGGAGGAAAAGACATAGACAAAACCCCTCTGAAAACAGAATCTAAAGGAATCTGCCTTCAAGCAAGGCAGAAGGAAGAGAGTTCAGATGGCCCAGGGCAAATGCTTTACTCAGTTTAGGGACAGCGAAGAGGTAATAAGCTGCATTCATGTATTATTTCAATTGGCCTTTTTGAGAAAGGTTTGGAATTGTCCTCTAAACTTAGGGATAGCAATCCCATTAGCAACAATAATCATTTAAACTAATACTTAAAGATATACCACCAAGCTTTCCAAAGATCTTCATTGGTCTGTTGTAGGCTACATCTCCTGTTTTAGGCATGAAGAAAAAACTCATGACTATCTTAGTAGACAGGGTCATGGAGTGCAACCACATGATATTTTGCCAAGATGACCCTTTAATTGAGATAGCTTTGACCACAACTCTCCCTCCTCAGACCATCATGGCACCACATAGCTCCAGTTATATTTACAGATGGCACTGGCCCAGAGGTAACAAGGTCCCATTACAAGGTTCCTATGTGAAACTTTCTCTGAGGCATGTGGTTCCTGTGGGCTGAATCCAAAATGTCTCATACCATAGCTTTTAGAGAGCTAGCCATTTCAATGTCACTCCCACGTTTAGAATGGGTGATGGATTGCTCAGGGAGATCAAGATACAGCCATGCCAACTTCCTTATAAAATAAAAATCATCTGTCCGTGAGAGTGTGTTACAGAGCAAAGACGAAAATCTGAATTTTTCAAAGGCCCTTTCCCCCGAGTGTTAAATGTCAGCTTGAGCTATCAAACATTTTCTCAGTCAGCATGTCTTTCTTACAACATATGAATCTATAAACATTTATATCTCACAAAATTGCAGGCGCCCACAAACACTGCATTGCATATTTCAGTAATGAATGTAACTCCACCCTCTTGAAGGATCTGTTCTGAGATAACATTTTGGCACCAGTAGAAATAGATTTTGGCAAAAGAATGTGAGAAATACCTTCCCAGAATAGGGAAGAATACATCTTACTCAGCAATTATCAAGAACAAACAGCCTGGAAAATCCAGAAGTGAAAAAATAGCAACATGTAGTTGACTTGGAAAGATCTCTAATGAGTTGTAGCTTTGAAGGGTCCCCAGGCAAAGTGCTTTCCAGGGATCCACTCGTTTGTTGTCCTATTTTATCTTTCCTACTTTCTTCTGCCCATGCCCATTTCACCTGGAGGCATCAAGCAAAATATCCTGTTCCTCTTCTTTGACACTACCACGTCCACCTGCTCATCATCCTGCTGCTGCCACAACCTGCTCCCATAGCCGTACTGGTGTCATGACTATAGCTCAACAGAAAGCACATGTTAAACATGCGCGAGAGTCCAGGTACTCTCCCTGGCAGCCCTGGTTGAAAGAGTACAAGGAGGGTCAGCATGTTGTCAGAACATGTAGAGATTATTGCAAAAGCCAGTTTTCCCTATCTGGTGCCATCCAGATGTGTTAGATTTCAGCTCCCATAATTCCTAACCTCGATAGGAATCTGCTTCCAGTGCTCTGGGCCATAAGCATGTGGGAACAAAGAACAAAGGATGGTGGTGGTGGTGGTGGTGGTGATGATGATGATGATGGCAATGAAAAGTACCTCTATAAATCAGAGAAAAAACAGTATCTACATTTATGGCTGACGAGAAATCCCTCATAGACTTTTTGCATGAATGGAAAAAATGCACTTATGACTTGTGGTTTTGATGATTAGGGGGGGGGAAAAGGATAATAGAAAGAAGTGAGCTTTATTTATTTTATTTTTTTTGTAATCATAGAGTAAGAGATAATTTTATAATTGTACTTACATTTGCTGGAAAGGAAATTGATAGCTTCTTCATTCTATTTCTTTTTATTCCTTATTTCTGCACTTTTCCTTTTTTCTTTTTTTTTTCTTCACTATTTTTACTCTTTATTAGTTTGTATTAGTTTTTATGTTCTTTGTAAACTTTTAATAAAATTTATATAAAAAAAGAACCTCTATAAAGAAGTGTGTTATTCTGGAACATGGGGCTATATTCTTTTCAGAGAAAGTTGGCATACCATCATATGAAGTCAATAACTGGCCTTTGAAACAGATTATAAAACGTCATATTTGACACCTGTCAACAAATCAAAACAGAAACTGAAAATATTTAGTTTTATTATGTGTTAATTTCTAGACTATTTCTTCTGTCAACTTGAGATCAAGACCTGAACATGAGTTTTGATGGATATATCAGGAGTTGCATGTGGTTGGGGCATGAAGAAATTGGTGTAGTGACTTAAAAGTGGACATGTCCAAACAGTAATAATCTTGCTTTTCTTAAAATCCATCTATGTTTTTGAAAATTGATTCCTTCATCTTCTTCCTTCTTAACCAGCCTTAAAGCCACCCAGTTTAGTTGAAATTAACTAGTTTAATTGAATTAACTGAAATAGGTTTGGGAACCAAAAGCCTTGGGGGTCTGCATGTGGTCCCTGGGTTGCAGACTGTGTGCCCATATGAGATGGGAGTTATGTACACTGAACTCACTGGGTTCACATCAGAATAGAAGCCTAGAAGTTTGTGCTATGAAGCACAGAGATTCTTAGAAGAAACCTTATCATGCAAAACGTGAATTTGAATGTCAGATAAACATTACCCTATTTAGACTTTGGATAGCAAAATGAGAAATCTAGCCAAGTTTCTTTCCCACTTTAATCAAAAGCATCTTTTAGTTATTTTGTTCAAGTCATGTTTGAAGTATTATGAAGCAGATCTTACATGATGTAGCCAGTAATGCAACAGGCACAAGTGAACACAGGACTCCAATGAATGTATTAATGATACAGAAAGAAGAAGAGAAGGAGAAGGAGAAGGAGAAGGAGAAGGAGAAGGAGAAGGAGAAGGAGAAGGAGAAGGAGAAGGAGAAGGAGAAGGAGAAGGAGAAGGAGAATTCTCATCCACCCCTTCATCCAGCCACCCTAAGCAGGGAGTTTTGCTATAGAAGATATTACATTCTGGAATTAGCAAGTTTGAAACAAACTCCATACAGTTTAGTAATTCTAAACCACCTATTAGCTGAGCCATTCTCCCATTTCAGAACTTTGGGGAGGACAATAGAGACTATCATAAAAAAAATAGCATTTGGAGGGAAAAAAATGAGATTTTCTGAAATGGTCATCTGTAACATTCATATGGAAAAGAACTATCTCAGAAACATTCTGACTTCTGATAAATTCTGGCAGAGCAGCTAATGACAGACCAGATTTGTTCCTGCTCAGTTTCTTTCTTTCACATAACCATTCTGCTTCATGTGAAAAAGCATAATTGGAGAAGCTGATTTATCAGCCCAGAGGTTGATCAAGGGTTGTACCTACCTGCCAAGATTAGTATAGGTTATTACGGGGAACTTTGGTGTGACTAAAGTGTTAGGTGAGATTATTAACGTGCTTTTGATTGGATAAAGAAATGCAAGTATTTATTTATTTATTTATATTTAGACACCACCAAACTCCAGACCGACTCTGGGTGGCTCACAATATCATAAGCAATAAACCATAATACAAAACAAAAACAAGATGGGGTCCAGTCACTTTGTACAAAAATTATAGGCAAAACCACAGCCCAGAAGGCCTCCATCCATCTCAACTCAATGCATGGCAGAACAACCAAGTCTTCAGGGCCTTATGGAATGCCAACAGAGTGGGAGCCACACAGATCTCAGGGGGGATCCAGAGGGCAGTCACCATGACTGAGAAGGCATGCTTCCTGGGGCCCAACAGAAAGCACTGTTTAATTGAAAAAACTCAGAGCACATCAACTCTGCCAGCATGTACCAGCTGGGCAGAAACCATGGGAGATAGGTCGCTCCCCAAATAACTTGGCCCTATGCTGTGTAGGGCTTTATAGGTGATAACCAGCACCTTGAATCACACTCACAACTGATAACCAGTGAGCTCACAAAGCAGAGGCATCACTGCCCCCACTGACGTATTCTGAATCAGTTGAAGCTTCTGAGTAGTTTTCAAGGGCAGCTTCATGTAGAGCACACTGCAGTAGTTGAGCTGTGACACCTGTTCAGCTAGGGCATGAGTGATGGTCTGAAGGGAATCCTTAGACCTTGTAGTGCTGGCAAGAAGCAATAAGGAAAGATTGTCTGTAAGAACAACTACTTGCTCCCTTTCCAAATGGAAACTACTAAAAACTACTAAACTACTAAAAACTACTCCCACAGCTATGGTGTTCATATTTGGGCTGCAAAAGTCCAAATGATCACAAGATGGTAGCAAAAAGATGCAGCCAACTCCTAGTGACAGTTTAGATTTTTGCTGCCAGATGTGGTTGTCCTACTGAAGAAGAAAGCACGTTTGGAATTCTGAGAGGGGGGTGTTAGCACTCTCACAGAATGGCCACCATGGTGTGAGTGACCAGTCACACCATGCTAGCTTACCCAGAGGTGGACTAGTGAGGTTCCTCAGGATATTCACAGCCCAGGATGCTCTGTATAAACTCCATTTATCTTTGCTACCCCCCCCTTTTCTTTTTTCTTTTTTGTAAGGCTATCCATGGAGTCCCTATGGGGCTCAAGAGATATTGGAAGCTAGAATCTGCTGGCACGATAGAGACCTGTTCGAGTGTGTGTTTCTTGTGGGTACCAAATATGTAGAGGTGTCTTCTAAAGGGGTAAACAAAGTCAAGATTGCAGCCACAACCATGTGATCAACACCCTACCCCTTTTTATGTGTGTCATGCCCCATACACACCTAAGTGACTAATAATCAGTGTTAATCAGAAGAAATCTCTGACAAGTATAGACATATGTGGATTCCTCTCAAGGAGATGGGACCATGGCACCTGGCGCCATTGGAAGAGTATCTCTTCATTAGTTTATTTTAAGTATTTGCACGATAATGATTTCCATAATGGATAAGAGCGTACGTCAAGTCATCTTGACTCCTAGAAGCTGTCTGGGCTAGTCCCTGCAACTTTATGCTGTTTTCTTGGCACCATATTCAGAAGTGATTTGCCATGGCCTCCTTCCTGGGGCTGAGGGAGAGGGACTGGCCCAGCGTCCCTCACCTGCTTTTGTGCTTAAGGCAGGACTAGAACTCACAGTCTCCTGCTTTCTAGCCTGGTGCCTTAACAACTACCCCAAACTGGGACTCAAGAGCACCTTACAGAAATAGAATTACATCCAGTGGAAAAAAAAACCCCTCAAAACATTATTTAAATAATAATAATAATAATAATAATAATTATTATTATTATTATTATTATTATTTTTAAAAACAGCTTAAATGTGAAAAGGTTAATAGAATTAAAATGTCTGGGGAAACGTGTATGTCTGGAGGCACACACACACACACACACACACACACACACCCAACAAGCTATTACAAGGCAATGTTACAGTGCTTCAATTCCAATGGCAGGTCTCATCCTGAGAAAGCAGAATTAAGAAATATTTTCTTAATATATTCTTAGGACCCACAAAAGATACCCTGCCTGACGATCTATGGGCAGGCTGTATGAGAGGAGGCAATAGGACCATGGTAGTGCTCTGGATTCCAAATGGAGCCTTCGAACATGCTGGAGTGCAAACACAAACCTATCTGTAACACTTTAAGCAGCTGCATCTTTTCTCAGGGTTGCACAATTCCAGGACAAGGCACTGTTGCCTTCTCCCCTCCCTCATTCTTCTTTCCATCACTTTGTTTTATAACAGACCAGCTTTGATGCAGCTTCCATGCTCATTACTCCATTCTGCAAATCAAAGCACAATGCACCATTTATCTTCATGATTAGCAGCAGGGAAGCAAAAAGAAAGGGTGGGGTGGGGAGGAAGGCCAGGCTTTATATCTCTAGACTGAAACAACACAGACCAGGTTCCGAAAAGTATATCTTTACTCTTCTTCATGTGCACCTATGTTCTGGTGCAACTGCCCAATCTACAGTAGTTGCTTTAATGAGTCACAGAAAGGTGTTGCATTGATGTTCCTACACCCACCAAAGCGCCTGTTCTGCACGGCCCTCATAGGATCCCCATATTTATTCCTTGGGCTTTTTTAAAATAAACCCACCCATCCAAAATTCAGGTCAAATTTTCTCAGAGCTAGGGGGAATGTGTTAATGGCCAGTTGCTTCAAAGGCTTTTAAGAAATTGTAGCGGCGAATATTTTGTTGTGATAAAGCTGTAGGAAAGAAAGCCCAAGTAGATGCTTCTTCTTTTCAAAGCCCACAAAGGGGGAAGTGTAATAAAATAAAGTAGAAGTAAAACTGGTAAATAATTTTTCTCCCCACTAAAACACAGGGTCCACAAGGTCCAACTGACAAATTCTACCAATGTAGGAGGAGAAATGATGGCAGCACATACGATTATGAGAAATGAACTACATACCATTAGCCATAAACTAGAAAAACGTCCACCCCAATTCCAAGCATGGAAAACTTCAGTCCCGGCCATGTGTAGAAAATGCCCTGCACCCAGTTTGCATCATGTAATGCTCCTCACCCTCAAGGCTATCCCCAAAATATAACTTACAGCTCCTGGCCACAGGCAACGGGCCTCCCCTTGCCCTAAAACTGTGCCCCTAATGCAACTTGTTGGCTGTCCTTTCACCCAGCACAATAAACCCCAAACTAACCAGCCACATTTTAGCCTAGCTTGTTGCGGAGCCCGTGTGTGTGTCGCGGGACTGCAGAGAACTGGCATGGGTAAGCACGTTGTCCAGATGCAGTCTCTGGGTTTTCAGATCCAGATCTGCAATTTCTGAACAGTGATAGGGCCAGCCAGTGTGGTATGGTAGTTAAAATGTTAGATTAGTACTGAGGAGAATCAGATCCAAATCCCCATTCATGCATGAAACAAACCCATGGTTTGATGAGTTTCTAAACCAGCTGTCAAGGCTATATTGGCCAAGATTATTTCATAAACGAGTCATATAAGTAAAATACCCCAGTATGAATTGAAAGGATAACCCTAACTCTACGCTCTGAATTCTTTTACTATCCACAAATAAACAGACAAATATCTCCATAAGGAACACTCCTGTTTTAGCAAATGTTTTCTACTCATTTATCTATTATTATTCTTTTATTGATTAAAACTCAACCTTACCTCCCAACTTGATGGCTTAATTTGGTTTTTCCCACTACAAACTGACATTAAGCAAGTCTTTTTCCCAGCAGTAATAATTTCATTTACCATAAATTAATTTATTTGCCGTACCGTAGAGACCTACTAATGCATTCATGTCATAAAAGGCCACTCTGTCTTGAAGCTGAAAGCCCATGATCAATATCTTTTCCTCTTTTTTTTAAGGTTACTGAATAAGAGAACGATGCTTTGAAAGAAAAAAGCAAGAAAAGAATTACCACTAAAATACATCAGATACATGTTTCAAAAGAAGAACAGCAAACAAGTTGCTCTTACTTCAAATGTGCACCATCCTGGATGCAATTTTTACAGGGAAAAAAATCAGTAAGCTGCAAGTCTACTTATAATTCAGACTAATTAAGAGTCCTACTCTGATTAATTTTTTTAACTAATATTAATCTGGACTTAAAGAAGACATCAGTCTTTCTAATAACTTATTTGTCTTTTTGTAAGCAGTCCTTGTAGCAAAACTATATTTAGCAGCCCTCTTATGGTTTTCTCTATAGCAACAACCCTGTGATGTAGATTGAGTTAAGAGAGACTATAACGGTATGTGGGAAAGACCTTGGGAGACAGGGCAAAGAGACCTGGCTAGGGAATGGACAGATAAGAGACAGCATAGCCTGCAACTCAATAGTGGATGGGGCAAGAGGCTCAGGAGGGACTCTCCCTTGTTTCTTGGGCTGTAAAGGAGACCAAGGGTGGGGAGGATTGTACTTTCAGCCTTGCAAGACTCTGTCAATATAGCTTTACACTAAAGCAAAATTTGCTCATCTGGTTGTGATTCCTATCTGGTTTACCCCGGTTTACTCCGGTCTTTATTGGGCTCTTTTAAAGACCCCAAGGCGCTTTTAAAGACTCAAGGCCATCCAAGTGTGGGAGTGGGGTAGAATCAAGATTCATTTATTTATTTAGTCAGTTTATATGCAACTCTGGGTGGTGAACAACACATTAGAAACAATACAAAAACAGTATCAATAAAAGCATAATTACCTACAATGGTCACTGAGAACAAACCTAATCTTGCAACATCAGTCTTGCAAGTCTGAAAGTACAATCCTCTCTCCATCTCCTATGCTGTCTCTTATCTGATAATTCCCTTGGCAGTGTCTCTTTGTCCAGTCTCCCAAGGTCTTTCCCACATACCATTACGGATACTGACTGGCCATATTGTCACCCAGGGTATCTCCATGGCTGAAAACAGATCCCAGCCTGGGTCACCTGCTCCTACTCCAACACCCTATTACACCTGTATTGGCTCAGCTTATGTATGGGGGAAAAATGGATGAAGAGAGGGACTGGCATCTGAATCATAAAGCAAAATGTATTGATGGTTTTAGCCCTGTTGTACTCCGCCCACAGTCGCTTGCTTGTGAGATGAGCGGCTATATCAATTGTATAAATAAATTAAACAAATAAAACTTTTTTTTAAGGACAAGACACTGACTGTCTTGGGCTCTATTGCTGGATGTCACAATTGCAGGGCTGTCTGAAGGGAGAGGTCAAAAGTCAAGATGATGGCCACAGCTGTGTGTTCAAAGCCATACCCCAAGTCACTGTGGAGGTGACTGTGGCCCAGTCTAGTCTAGTTATTTGGGATGAGTTTGTTCCTATTGGTCCTGATGAAGTGGACAGGATTCTTGGAACCGTTAGCTTGGCTGCCTGTGTGTTGGACCCAGGTGCCTCTTGGTTAGTTAAGACTTCCTGGGAGATGATGTATGGTTGGATCCTGGTGGTGATTAGTTTATCCTTAAGAGTGTTGATGGTCTCATCACTGCCTAAAGAGGCAGTGGTTAACACTCTCCTCAAGAAGCAATTGCTGGATTCAACCATTTTGGATAACTTTCATCCTATTTCCTATCTTCCCTTTAGAGGGAAGATTGTTGAGAAGGTGGCCATGTTGTAGCTTCAGAAAATCCTGCAGGAAACAGATTGTCTGGATCCTTTTTAGTTGGGTTTCACACCTGGGCACAGAACTGAAAAGGCATGGTGTCCATGATTAACACCTGGGATTAGGAGTTGGAGGCACAGTTCTGCAGTGGTTTTCTTCTTTTCTCTGGAGCTGGCTCCATTCAGTCTTGGGGGAAGAAATCTAGCCCACAGCACCTTCTCTGTGGGGTCCCTCTGGGCTTGATGCTTTCCCCTCTTCTATTAAACACCTATTGTACATGAAATTGCTGGGTGAGGCCATTCAAAATCATGGGGTGAGTTGCACCCATTTTGGGACTAAGTCATGCCTTGGTCATTTCCCAAGTGGATTACCACAATGCACTTTGCATGGGGATGCCACTGAAGACCATCTGGAAGCAGCAACTGTTCCAAAATGCAGCAATTATGGGTAGGTGCTGGTTGTCACCTATAAAGCCCTTCATGTCATAAGGCTGGGTTATCTGTGGGACCACCTCCCCCCGATAGTTTTTACCTGCCTCACCAGGTCCAATAGGAAAGGCATACTCTGGTTCCCCTCAATTAAATAATGCCATCTTAAAAGGCCCTAGGAAATGGCCTTTCCTGTCACAGTGTCTGCCCTCTGGAACACCACACTCCCTGAGATTAGATTGGCCCCAGCCCTTCTGGCCTTTTGCAAAAAGGCCTTCTGGCCTTTTGTTGAAGATGTGGATGTGCTTCAGATCATGAAGTTGAAGAGGTTAGATGGCCCATGAGATGTTATTATTCCTGTTGAGTGTTTATTAGGTTTGTTCTCCATGACCATTGTAGGTAATCATGCTTTCATAGATACTGTTTTTTGTATTGTTCTAATGTGTTGTTTACCACCCAGAGTTGCATATAAATTGACTAAATAAATAAATGAATCTTGATTCTACCCCACTCCCACACTTGGATGGCCTTGAGTCTTTAAAAATGCCTTGGGGTCTTTAAAAGAGCCCAATAAAGACCTTTTTATTTTCCTGTACTTGAGTTTGGTACTTAATTCTAGAGGGGATTTCCACATGGAGCCTAACACTTTACAAATGTTACTTACAAATCCATCAAAAGAGGTGATTCTAACAGATAATGGAATGCACAAGCAGAAAAAAACCAGTGTGATAAGATGGGCTGAATATTGTGTGACCATTTGCAACAAAGAAAGCAGTATATTGCCTTTAATGAAATTAGAATCTTCACACCAAATCATCAGCAACTTGGCCTCCTTTTTAATAAACTCATTGCAGCTTCTCTCTGAGGTTGCTGCTGCAATGAAAAAAGGAAGGTTGCTTTGCTTTCTGAGGGGACCTTTCAAACAATTCTTATCAATGTTCTAGCTGACATTTATAAATCTTGACCTACAGATCTCCATGCACAGCAATACTGAGATTATTGTACATTTGTCTCTTGAACTATTGCTGAGCACTGCACCACTTATGCGGAACCACAAAAACAGAAGGGTGGACCAAAATAGGCACCACAGTGGAAACCGTGCTGTCTGGGATATCTTTAAGAGAGGATCCCAATTCCTTACAACAGTTGCCTTTTCTGTGTGGCAGATACCTTGATCTAATCTGCATTATTTGTGCAGATGCAGTTTTTCATTCAACACATCCTCCCATCGGTCATGCAAATCACATTCTGTAAGGTGACCTATGCCTTCTTCAGCACATGGACCACTCTTCTTGGATTGGAACACCTGTCCTAGCTGTTTGCATTAGATTCTTTCTCTACATCGTCCTGCTAATTTACATTTATTGCCATTTATCCACACTGCAAAGCAACAGCTGGAGACAGCAGTGGAGAACAATGTTGTGTTCTTTTTCCATCCATGATTTTCCTTCTGCCTTTTTGCCCCATCTAAATATCTTTCCTTGCATCAGACATTTCAGACACATAGGAGAGGCAACCCTGCAACTGGAGGTAAAACCCAGGATGGGGGAAAGAAAGTAATTATGAAAGGGGAAAGCAGAGGGCAGAGAAACAGTTAAATGGTCATACTGCAGTCCATCATTTCTCCCCCTCCCAAATCTCGTTTTAAGCAGAGATCCATCAACCAATGCAAATTGACTGGATAATGTTCTGGACTAATTAGCTCAATATGTTTTCCAGAGATTAGATATTCATAAAACAATCTCCCTCTTCTCCTAATACACAGAGTTTTTATAAAATCCCGAGAAACATCCCCATATGTGTCTATTTTTAAAGGGACTTTTCTTCCTCTAAAACATTCCATTTAGCACATGGTGTACTCCTGCTTTGACCCTCACTTTCCAGTAACAATCCTGCTCTTCCCAGATGTTGTGTTTTGGAATAAGCCAATTTATTTGCTATTACAGAAGGTCACTCCTTGTGTGACCTGGTACTTTCAAGAAGGAAAAGCAAATTAACGAGTTCCTTTACAATGCTGGTTCACATGAAAATCATTTTAATTTCCTCCTTTTCTAGAAGTCATGATTTTTATAATTTGCAATAGCTGGCTGCTGCTCATTATTATTATCAAATGGGAAAGAAAGCCATCATTCAAGCTCTTTTTCAAAAACTTCAATTGGATATGTGTCGACAGTACTTAAAATCAAGTCCTATTAAGTTCAATATGGCTTACTCCCAAGTATGGGTAGACTTCAATCTAAGATGCAGAGAATGAGTGAGGAAAAAAGTCTTGGATCACCCCAAAACTATATAATTCAGCCCAAACCTCTGATCAAGAACAAAATGGAGCTGTAAGTTAGAGAGGCAGCCTGAAGTCCATTCCAAAATAGTAATCCAGGCAAGCAGGACAAGAGCAAGAAGAGATACAAGTCATGTGGCAGATAAACATGAAGATTTCAAGGAGGTTCCCTAGCCAAAAAGCAAAGCAAGAAGACTCAGGAGAGAGAGGAGAAGAGTGAAATGGCCAAGAGTTAGCCCTGCGCAAAGTGGTCATGTATCCTATTTAAGACAGTCCTCTATTTCAGTGTTTCTTAACCAATAGTATATGTTCAACTGGGTACAGTGACCAGGTTGGCTTGTTGGCACAGTGGCAGCACTGTAGTGAATAATGATAATAATAATAATACATTAAATTTATATGCCACTCAACTCCCAGCAACTTGGAACAGGAGGAACAGAGGCTGTGTTTCCCCACTGTGGAAGATGCCTCAACCCTGCTATCTATTTTTGGAGAATGCTGGAGACAGGTGAGAATTGTACAAGAGGGGGACAGAGATGTGAGACTGCCCCAAGCAGATAGAGAAAAGTGATGCTGGCCATGAACAGCAATCCAGGGCTTGGTTCTTTTAGGGTCAGGGTACAGAGAGATTTCCTTTTAGCTGAGATGAACAAAACACTGTATTGTGGAGTTCTTGGTCTTCTGTTGGAGACCTTCTCTTGATGAAGAGTCTTTCTCTTGTATTGTATTATATTATTTGTGTATGGGGAAAATTTCTTTTGAGACAAACACTTCATCATGTTGTGTTATTCCAGATTAAGGTAAGAATTCATTTTCCTTCACTGCAGACATTCATTTGTATTGTGTTACTCCAGTGTAAGGAGAGATTTGATTTTCCTTTGCTTTTGACAAATATTCAGTTGCATTGTTTTACTCTAGCGAAAGGAGAGATTTGATTTTCCCTTGAGACAAGTAGTATAATCGGTTGTGTCATTCCAATGTGAGGAACTATTCGATTATCTTTTGACTGTAATGCTATTCACTGAAATGCAGCAACAGGCTTCTCATGAATAACATTGATTTATTATTACTTCTTTCCCATGATGAAATTAGTGCTTATCTTTGTTTTACAAATAGAGCAGTAAAAATGATTATTAGCAGTACTGTTGCAATTTTTATAAACTAAAGCTGTATGGTATCCAGTAAATCTAAAAACAGAAGGCATCTAAACAAATTAATTTCCTTCTTGGAAAAAGTGGGCTTTTGGTTTCTATTTTGATAGAGTAATTGGTGGGACTTAAAAGAAAATGCTGAAATTAAAAACCATGACTCTATTTCTCTGCTGCAGATAATTGAACAAATTATTTGCAAAAATTTGTTCAACACAAAATTTAGCCAGGTGGTTGATGGTTCATTTCAGTTCATATTTCCCATTCAAACAATTGCTCATTGTGTGATCTTGGACAAACTACTAATTCTCAAGGCAGAAGTGTTTAAGCAATTATTCCATGCCATGTAATTTGGATTGACTAGTTACTTGGTTAATAACTTCTGAAGAACAATAACCTTGCAGATGGTTTAAATAATCATCCTGATGGGCAATTATATGGTGGATATAACATAATGGAAAAGAGGGAGATTCCTGAAGATGGAGACCGTGGTGGTTTCCAAATCATTTAAAAGCCTTCAAATGCTTCCTTTGGAGCTGTGGGAATAGTCCCATACCTTTCCAAGTATTTTTTTTTTCTTCTCTCTGTGGGTCTGTATTTGTGATAAAGGCTATTCTGAGGAAAAATATAAATCCCAAAGGTGGACAGAGAGGTTATCAGTATTTTGAAAAGATTCTTGCCCATCTGCATAAAAAACACAAGCAGAATCTGTGCAAATTTGTTTAATGTTAACAGGTTTGAGTTCCAGTTTATTGAGAACTATGGTTTTTCATCTATTGATCCAATTAATCTATTAAAAACTTCCAATTGGCTAAAGATGATATCCCCTTTTAATCAGGAAGCAGTTAGATACAGATACAGTATGTTGCTGCTTTTAGATTTTTATAGTTAAGGTTTACGATTTGTGGATTTATTCAGTTGTATGTTGTCTTTTTTTACTTAAAAAAAGAAAAACCAACCCCTTGTAATCTTTTCAGAGAAGCTCTGCTGTTTATAAGCTACCAAACACTGAAATAACTAAAAGCTACAGAAAGCAAGGATCTTCTGCCATAGCCCTAACCTCATGTTAAAGCCAAGATTGAGAAATAAAGTTAAGCCAGGATTGCTCTACTATCAGCTAAGAAAATGAACCTGTGGACTTCAGTCTGGATCTTCACAGACATTTCATTCCAATCTGACTCACCTGAACTGTCAAGCACTTTCTGTTCATTCCACAATATCTGTCTGCCACCAGACACACACCAAGTGAGCAGCCCCAGTGAGGAGGGAAATGCCTTTTAAGCATTCATTCTTTTCATGGGGGATGAAACAGGGAAACAAAGCAGTTGATGAGATTTAGAATCAACTTCTATCTTTTGGGTGGAGAAAGAGATGCAACCAAAGCTATGTGAAATGCTCTTTTGTTTTACCTCATTTTTACTTCAGTTTGAGATTTTTTAAAAAAAGAATCTTCATATCAAAATATATATGTATTGTTTGCATACCTCCTAATATGCATATCTGAAAGCCAATTTCTCTGATATTGTAATTTTGTACATCATTTGCATGAGCATGTCAAAATACCATCTTCCTTAAGAGTCTGTCCGTCCTTCCTTCCCTCCCTTTCTCCCTCCCTCATACATTGAATGTCTCCTTTTAGAAAGAAAAGAAGTACCAACTCATGGGATTAATTCCCTAACCTTTCTTAAAAATAGGTTGCAGCTCTATCTGTTATTCAGTTTAGATTACCTTGATGTATTTCCTGTCTGTTTGATTTAATTACAGAAAGACAACCTATCAACATGCCCTTCAATGAAATACAAAATAGATATCCCACCCTCCTGTTTCAAAGTTATACAAACTACTCTGAAGAGATGTAAACATGATTCAAAACACTTTATCTACAAACACTGTAGATCAAGTGCCATATCTCTGTTTCCTCCACCCACTATAAAGTTGACAGATGGAGGAGGCAAATTCAGGAAGATCCAGCTGAGTTACTTACACAACAGCCCCAATCTTCTTGGCTTGAATCAGATGATACCAGAAGGCTTATGTGATGCAAAGAAGCCTTGTGTCCTACCTTGACTATATTTGGGGAACTTGATGCAAGAGGGAGGTAGGAGAATTCTTACTGCGCTGCCAAATGACCAGTTTTTGTTCTGCTTGCACATCTGAGAGGTCTGAGAGGTTGACTTTCCACTTACAGTCAACACAGCACATGAGGTTTACCAGACGTGAGGTTCATTGTTTATGTCTGTGCCATGTTCAGTCAGCTTGCCTTTGCTTTCTTTACAGTGTCAATACTGGTAATTAAAGTTGATTGCTGTCATAACTTTGACATGCTGTAGCACAACACATAAAACCAACTGACTAATGGGCCTTGATAAGAGACAAGTAATCTCTGTCTAAATATTTTTAAAAAAGAGAGTGAGAAGAGAAAAACTGACTAGATACACATGGTGAAGAATTTAACAGGGGTATGACAGTCCTTATAATCCTGTTCCGCTGCTTCCCACGTGTTTTACAGATAGTTTTACCACACTGTAATGTTGTGCGCTATAATACAAATAACCTTGGTTTTGCTCCTAATCAGGAGCATGAAATTGCAGTAACAGAAAGATGGGTGCAAATGAATGCTATAAACTGATTGTGTGTAACCATCTTGCTCCTGTCTAGGAGGTTCAAATGGAAACAAGGATAAGGATGGAAAGGAGATGAATTTTGACAGATGGCTAGAACGTTGGGTTGAGCCATCTGTCAAAACTTGCTTTGATTCTGCACAAATATTTTTTTTTGCAGATGCATTTAAAGGGATCCCAACTATTCCAGCAGTTCTGGAATAACACTAATAAGCTTCAAAAAAATCTCACAATGAACATTTCTTTTAAAAATCTTCATAATTTGTAGTATTAAAAAATAAATGCCAGTACAATTACAGAACTACATTACTGTTATACTAAAAAACTATTTAGTTAAAAAGAAACCTAACCCTATACTAAACTACCTTAGGAAGAAGAAAAAATGAAAAGAAGGCAGGAAAGGGGAGAAATTGAAAAGAAGGGAAAAATTTATAGGCATTTGAACAAAACTCAAAACTCAAAAAAACTAAAACTATACCCCAAATTAATTCATTCATTCAATCTATCTATCTATCCCTCCCTCCCTCCATTTAAAAAATATATCTAGTTTTAAACAATGAATTAAATCTAGGTCATATGAAATCATACTGTTTGGTCTTGCCTAATTCAAAGGCTGAGACTTGACAGATTTCCTCAAGCTGACATTTAGGGTCTGGAACACAGGCATTCTTCCACAAGTGCATGATCAGCTTTTTTGCAACAGTTCAAGCTCAATATATCCAAGATTCTTCATAGACTGAAAGATTTTGCCTTGGCCTTAATGAATAGGGAGGGGGAAGAGAGGTGAATAGGCTATAAACACACACATCCATTGATCCTCTAGCAAGAGAGTACTGGTCCTGTTTTTCTAGACACAGGAGACTCTGTTACACCTGATAAGCAATTCAGAAAACAGTGGTCAGGCACTACCTCTGGTAGAAACCAGGCATATGGTCACTACTGCAGAACTAGCCAAAACAGCCATGGAGGGCAGAGCCAAGCAACTGGAAGGAAGGTTCATGCCCACCTCAGCCTAAAGTGACCAATAGGAGCTGGGCAGATACCAGTTCTTGGCTTTGTCATTGGCCACTTCATCAATGGTTTTGTGTCAGGAGAAGAGGGAAAACACTTCTTTTAAACTGAAATAGCTACAGCTGAATATAAGCTATCTCCTTGGAGGACAGGGATGAGATGTAGGCATCATCATTAAGACATATCCTTTAGGAATAGTAAGCAAGACATTCTTCTGTTGTGGTTAGAGGGACGTGAGGATAAGCCTCAGTAAAACTTGAAGAAAAGCTGAAAAAAGCAGGCCCCACTGAGAACGTTCAATTAGCTTTTCTCCTTGGCCCCATGATGTGGTTTTATTGGTGTGTGAACTGGTCTGAAAGCACCTTTTACTACAAGTCAAGCCTGTTAAAATCTTTAAATCCTATTGTTTTTCAAAAAAAGCCTTGAAACAAAACAGCATCACTAGATAATTGCACAGCTGGCTTCCCCTAGCTACTCCTATTTCAGAGAAGAGTATTTTGACTTCACCTCTGTGAACCATGCATCAGTGTATTTGCGGTATAAAAGACTTAAAGTCACTTCTCTCCTGAAACTTGGCTGATCAAGCAAAACCAGATAGTTTTCAACATCTGTGAATAGTAACAAAATCTGTGCAAGTCATGTCACTTCCCTTAGGATACAAATTAGCTATTATCTCTTCATGATGTGGAATGGATCAGCCAAGTGAAGAAGTTGGGTGCTGTTAAAAGGAATGGAGAACATTGTTTATTTGGATTAGATAGGTTTACATCTCTCCTTTTCTCCAGGAGCTCAAAAGAATTTACATAAAGAGCTTTCTCTATTTTATCCTCTCAACCACCACCTTGTGCGGCAGGTTGGACTGAGAGAGAGAGAGAGGGACGGTGAGTTTCCATGGCCAAGAGTAGACTTGAACCTGGGTCTCCCCAAGCCCAGTCCAACATCTTGACCACTACAAACATTTGATTGATATAAAAATTCATATTTCATTTCAATATTCCTGTTATCACTCTACAGCCACCCTACTATTCCTGCTTCCTGATATGAAAAAAGCCCAGGGGAGAACTTCCCTCCTGATGACTTCCCATAGAATTTAATTGGAACCCAAAAAATCAAGGAGGCCATTGGTTGCTGCTGAAGAAACGCTCCTACAGCAAAAAACAGGATGTCCGCATTTATCCTTTTGCCACTTTACAAGGGAAATGAAGGAATCATGCACCTTACCCAAGAGAATTTCAACAAAATGTGCTTTTCCATGGGAAAAAAACAAACAGCAATTTATTTTCCATTAAATGGAATGGAAATGGTATGTGTATGTGTCTATACACACACGTATGTGTGAGCATACATACTAATAAGATCAGAGAATAAGCTTTCAGATCCCTTTGCCCCAACCATGCTCTTCTGAGATGGCAATCTGCTATTCCTTTGTTCCCTTCAATATGAGCTCTACAGACTCTGCAAGATGGGAATAACAGTGTTGCTTTGCAAGTCTGATCTAAGTGTTGGGATAACGTATATGTGAATTGCTTTGATGACTCAGAATGTTATCACTGCTTCTTTCTGCCTGACCAAGAAGACAGATAATCAGAGTTGCCTAGAGTCATCTTTCACATCTGGCTCAACAAAGCCCACAGTACATTGGTCTTCCTTGTGCTACCATGTCTTTTTTATTTATTTTTCTAGAATTTGATCATGCATTTCTCTCTGGAGCACAAGACAACATATATGATGCTCCCTCCTTTGGATGGCCACAACAGTGTGAAGCAGGTGGGTGGAAAGACTAGCCCAGTTATCCTATAAGTACAGTGACCATACATCCTTTATTATAAAGTACAGTTCTTTATTTCAGAAAGCTGTCCTTTAGATTTATTTATTTTTCAAAAACTCACTTTTGTCCTTTATTTTGGTCATTTAACTTTAACCACACAAATGGTACCACTTCATGAACAGTCTGATTGCAGAAATCCTTTTTAATACTTGCTTCTTATGATTCATGCTTTTTAGATATTTTTATTAGAATATGCATTTTTGTAAAGTTTTTCTTGGTTGTACTCTTGAATTTTCCTTTGGAAAACAAAGTTATAAACATCAACAATTAAAATTTGTTATCCTTATGAACCTCTTTCAGGTTTGCCCCTTTTTCAGGTTTGTCCTTTACTTTTTCTGAGAAAATATGGTCACCTATACGTTTATACAGTATGGAATTCCTGGATTCCACCCCCATCCTCCAAGTCCACCATTGCAGTCCAGGAATTGCTAATTTTTGATCTCACAAGCTTGTGTGATCTCACAAGATTGTCAAGACTCCTGCCAAAATCCCTACACTGGTTCTTCTCGCTCTCACTATATTTTGCTACCACAACTCCTTTGCCTTTAATACTTTAATTCCAGATACTCTCCCCTTGAAGCTTCAATTGATACAGAATGCAGTGGCGCGGGCAGTTATGTGTGCTTCTAGAATAGCACATGTTACACCTCTGCTCTGCCAATTGCATTGGCTGCCAGTTTGCTTCTGGGTCCAATTCAGGGTGTTGGTTTTGATCTTTAAAGCCCTTCATGGCATGGGGCTGAGTTATCTGAGGGACTGCCTCTCCCCGATCACATTAACCCATCCCGTTAGATCCGGCAGGGAAAGTACGCTATGCGTTCCATTGGCCAGGGATTTGGGGGGTCCCAGGAGGCAGGCCTTCTCTGTCGTGGCTCCCTCCTTGTGAGACATTCTCCCCCCTGAAGTGAGTCTTGCCCCTTCCTTGCTGTCCTTTAGGAAGCCCCTCAAGGCCTGGCTATGTCCTCAGGCCTGGGAACCAAAGATATGCTTAGATAGCTCCACTACTGAGGTGGACATATTCACTCTCTCCATGCCAGGGGTTTGTATATTTTAATTTTAATTGAATTGTTTTCATATATGCATTGTTTTATTGATTATTGTAGATTAAGATTATCACCAGACATACGATCAGCAGTAAACAATACCCTAACCAAGGAACTACCAGAGAAAAAAACAAAATAAAACCAAACCCACACCCCTACCAACAATGACAGGGCATGCCACAGTATATAAACAGAAAGCAAACCCCACTCCATTGTAGCACTGAAGATGTTACCTAGCTGGGTAACAAAATGCTTCAAAGAAAACAACCAAGCTCAGAGAACCCCAAGGACTCCACAAAGGAGCTTAGTTGAATATTCAGATCCAGGCATGGACATCCATGTTTTCTCAAGCTTCATTTCTGCAAATATAGTATCAATTGAGTGTGAGTGTCAACAGACTGCCTGGGTTTTCTGCCCAGAGGAACAGGACTGATGAACAATGCTTTGCTTTGAATCGGTGAAAGGCAAGTGGCTTTTTAAAAACACAATAATCTTAAAGTGGACAGAAGAGATTTGCAGTGGAGGAAACACCATTTTGCAGATCCTGTTAGGGACCAGTCATCTTTTGTTCTATTTTACCTTCCTTTGTTTGTAATGAGAGGGAATTTATTATGCCTCTTGCCTTAGTTGCTGGATCTGTTTGGGGCAATGAGGATTGTGAAGAACCTCAGCCACCCCCAACACTTCACAAACCATGCTATGGACAACAAACCTCACGAGTCAGCTGTAGCGGCAGAAAGTTCTGTCACCATCTGTGGAGCATTTCAGGGACTAGACCTTCCTTTCCTGTTCTCTGCCCACACACAGTTAAAACCTCAAGATTTGCTCCTTTACTCAAAGCAATTGCAACACAATAGATATGTAAATATATCTTAGAAACATCATGCAATACATAGGAAAATAAGGTATTGATCTATCTCAGGGACAGAGAATCATAAAATTGAAGTGTTGGAAAGGATCACAAGAATCATCCAGTCCAACTGTTTGTGGTGTGCAGGAAAATGAATTAAATCATCCTCTCTTTAGAATCAATTAAACTATCCTTTTCTTTAAAATCTCTAGAGATGGACAACCCACAACGACCATAGGTTCTGTTCCTCTGTTGTACAGATCTTACCATCAGGAAGTTTTTCCTTATATTTAAAATCTAGGTAACATTAACTTATACTCATTACTGTGGAGTCCTTGGGGTTCTCTGAGCTTGGTTGTTTTCTTGCAAACATTTCGTTACCCAGCTAGGTAACATCTTCAGTGCTAGAATGGGATGGAGTTTGCTCTCTGTTTATATACTGTGGCATGCCCTGCTAGTGTTGGTGGGGGTGGGGGTTTTAGCAGTAAACAATACCCTAATCAAGGAACTACCAGAGGAACAAAACCAAACCCCCACCCCCACCAACACTGGCAGGGCATGCCACAGTATATAACCAGAGAGCAAACCCCACCCCATTCTAGCACTGAAGATGTTACCTAGCTGGGTCATGAAACGTTTGCAAGAAAACAACCAAGCTCAGAGAACCCCAAGGACTCCACAGTTCAACCCTGAGCTACATATATTCGCCTCTATTGGTATACTCATTACAATATACAGGACCTCATTACAGGTCCTCATTTCTGGGGCAACTGAAAATAGTTCCTGACCATCTTCCTGTGTCACTCTTTTATATACCTGAACATGGATATCATGCCGCCCTTCAATCTTCTTTTCTCCAGACTGAACATCTCAAGTTGTCATAGAGTGTATCCTCAAGTCCCTTACCATCTTCTCTGAACTTATTCTAAGCTGTCACAATCCTTCTGGAAATACCCAGGATCACATACAATTGAGCAACAGAGCTGGTTTCCAATAGGGTTGTCCAAAATGTTTTGAATTTGCAAACAACTTTACCAGAAGAGTAAGCAGGTTCCCAAATGTTTATTTGTTAGCCTGACTGATAAATCACACGTGTGGAAGAGAGGCATGAGTTGAAGCAGGAGAGAGCAACCTTGCAAGCCTGTCATCTGGGTTACACTGAACATGGATTTAGTCTTTTTTCAAAAGAGTGCTAAACCCATGTTCAGAAATAGCATGGCCGACCAGTCACAAGAGTTGCATGCTTCTGCACCTGTAACATGTCACTCAGTCATCTTAAAAGGTAGATAAACCTTCTGTTCAGACACCTACTTTCCTTTGCCTATCCCATATTAAACAGAACAATTTTTCCCACCACCTGATGACCCTCAGTGGAAGGGGAGACAAAGCCAGAGAATTGCTTTCTTTAACTTCTGCCTGAGAACTACTTGCTGGCTTCATCCCAGAGAGAGAAAGGGCTTGGCAGCTTTTTCTACCAACTCACAGACTCTCAGAGGGTTGCACATTAACATGGTCGTCTGTGCCAAGAGTAAACAGGCAAGAAGGGGACAGAAGTCCATTTGGATTCAGAAAGGAAGAGGCACGCCAGCTACCTTACTGATGCCCGTTGGGTCCACTTTACTTTCTTCTCTTTTACAAGATAATCTATTCATGCTCTCAGCAGGACAAACATTTCCCTTTTCTTTGTTCAATGTGAAAATCTGGCCACTGCTACATGGTGAGGATGTCACATTTTAAGAAGGAAGGGAGAAGTTCTCACCACTGCAAGTGCCCATGTGAGCTTTTTTAAACACATAAGAAAAAGGACTCTTTCCTTCTCAATTTCCTTTTTATTTTCTGAGTGAAAAACCCACCTCTTTCACTAGGAGTAAAGACCCCTGCAGATATCAAGCGTCCATTTTAACCCAGTACTTGAGGAACTAACCCAAGTTATGTAGAAAGAATCCCTCTTAGTAAATATAGTCCTATTCTTGAGTTGGAATTTCCACCAAAGGGGGTCTCAGTCTAGCCCAGGATATCACTATATGAATCAGACTCAATCATCGACATTTATGTTAATTTTAACTAAATTAACTTTAGCATTTCCCCTAGCTCTGCTCAATTTTTCTGATTGTGGCCCTACCTTCTTTTTGGCATTTAACATTCTGATGCCAAGTTCCCAAAAAGATTGTGTACCTTTATATTCCACAGTTTAGTGAAGCCTGTGACCTGCCTGTGGCACGTGGGCCAAGTTGTGACCTCTGATAGTGTCTATAGTATTGACTACTGCAAAGTTTGCAGAAGTTCCTGGTGCTAACCATTAACTCAGAATGGTTCCTCAATTTCAGTCCTCTCCTACTGTTCTCCAGAATGACATTCATTTATTCATTCATTTATACAATTTATATGGCCACCCAACTCATTCACAGTAACTCCAGGCAGCTTACAAAAATAAAAATCCCAGTACAAAGCCCACTCCACCCTCTGGTGACAACAATATATTTACACTAGCCATTTGATGGGCTCTGGGTCAACCTGGGATCCCCAGGCCCACTGACACAACCATGACTTCAGGGCCTTGTGGGGGGCAGTCTTATCTCTGCCGGATGATGTTCCACAGGGAGGTAGCCACCACAGAGAAGGCTCTTCTTCTTGGTCCCACTAGATGGACTTCCTTAATAGTGGGGATCCGTAACATACCCTGCCTCCCCAATCTGGTGGGTTGGGCAGATAAAACTGGGAAAAGGCAGTCCTTCAAATATGTCGGCAAAAGGAGGGTTTGAACTATGCACATACTCAGTGCACCCACATTGTAAAAGAATGTATAAAGGAGGTTTCAGGATTATGGAGACTAATGCTATCCCCTTCCCCTTCTGTCAGCCTTGCAAGGTAGTCCAGACAAGAAGCACATTCAGGAGTACTAGCTCTACCATTATGTTAAGGCTACATTAACAGAAACTTGCAAGTCTGAAAACACATCTCTTCCCCTTCACCTTTACAGTCCAAAAAACTAGGAAGAGTTCCTTCTGAGATGTTTGCCATGCTCCCATTCCTTCTGTGGACTCAGCTGTCACTTGTCTAACCATTGTCTGGCCTGCAGCTCTTCCTCCTGTCTCCTACGGTCATTCCCACATACCATTACATCTCCCACAGAAAGCAGTCATATTTTTTCATCACACACATGATTGGTGCCATGTACTAGAACCTGTTTGTCTGGAGCATGGCAGACTGTGCTGCTTGTGGCTATCAGTATACAGGACATGTACAGGACTTCTCAACCCAAGGAGACCCTGGCTAGGTCCAACTCTTCAAGATTTCCAACTCTTCAAGTAGAGGCATTGGTAAATACATAGTTCTAAACCATGTAGGACTACCATGTAGGGCTACTGGAAAAATACAAACTTCCATTAGATGGCAGTAAAGAGACACAGAAGCCCAAACCTGTTGCTGCCATCCTTTGGTGGTCTGAATTTTGCACCTCAAATCTCATAATCCCTAAATCCATCCATTTCAAATATGTAGAATACAAGAAGAAGCAACACCAGAACCCTTTTCATTTTTCATAGATACAAGGGACTGGGTGGCCCTCTCCTTTCCAACGTTGGTTCCCACTGTTATTTCAGTGGTTTTCCTAAAACTGGAAATATTTAGCTTATTTCTGTGCTGGTTTTTAACCAACAGCTCCCAGTGCAGTTTGCAATAATACTATAATAAAATCAAAGCAATACACTTTGGCGGTTCAAATGCTAATGAAAGGAAGAGTAACTCTGTGATAAGTTGCAGAGATGTTCAAAAAATAAATAGCCAAGAAGTGCAGGCTTGCTTCATTGAGAAGTAAGCACTTTTAAAGAACACAAGCTCTTCTGTTAGTAATCCTGGATCTGAAAGTGAACTTCATTTCTTTGCGCCATGGGAAGGGGATAGGTGGGGGTTAAGGTTACTCCTTACCCTAATTAATTACTCAGAGTTGATTAAAAAATTCTTTATGTTGGATTATTTAATTAATTAACCATTCCACACAACTGCGATTTCTAATATTGCTTCTCGATAGCAACCTGGAATGTTTGCCTTCTGTTGTTCATTGATTCATTTATTTTCAGGACTTTTCTCTTTGGTTTCTAATGGAGGCTCATGTCAGAAGAATAACAGGCGATCATAATTCGGTTATACACCACTCCAAGACAAAAATATTAACACGATTGAGACATTAACACATTAAAACAGCTGCTGTGAAAGAAATTCCGAGCACTGCATGCAAAATGGGATCATCACAAAAACATTTCAGTCTTTTATACCATGGAGTTAGGGGATTCCTTGTTTACTGGATTCCAGGAACTATTAAGGCAAAGGAACAAATAAAGTAAAAAAAAAAAAGTGGGTAATGAAACAGCATGAACTCAAGCATATTTATTCAAGAACTAGCCCTAAATATCATTTGCAGAGACAGCTTTTTCTCCAGGGGGTGAACGAATAACTCATTCTTCTTTTTTTTCTTTAGTAGATACTGAAGGTTAGAGGAAATAGAGATAAACTTTTAAAAGTTAGAATATATCAAGGGTGAAAAAGGTTCAGGTCATAGCTGGAATGCAAGAGTTCCTGATGTTTGCTATTTGCTTTTTGACAGCTACTTCTAAAAAGTTTCCCAATGCAGCATGGCTCCTGAACTTTCATCTGTGAAGAGACTTGGAATGCAAAGTTTAAAAAGGTAAAAACTTCCTTAAAGCAAGCTCAGATCCTGATGATACATTAAGCACCATTGGCATGTTGAAGGATATTCTTTTGACTTCCCAATTCAGGTAGGATATTTGCTGGTGGTCTCCAGTCCAAGGATTAATCTGTTCAGTCTTGCTTAGATTTTTGAAAGCAGCCAAAACTAGCCAGGTGCTGCCATCTTCTGTTGTGAGAGAGTCCAGAACCACCTAAATCAGTGTTTTTCAAACATGGCAGCTTTAAGATATATAACTTCAACTCCCCGAATTCCCCAGCCAGCATGCTAGCTGGGGAATTCTGGGAGTTGAAGTCTACACATCTTAAAGTTGCCACTTTGGAAAAACACTGACCTAAATATTCCAGGTATGAGGGGAATTAATGTTCCTAGTTATTTTTTTTAATAATTTTTATTAAGGTTTTTAAACAGAAGATAAAAACGAACAAGAACTAATATAAAGGAAAAAGGAAAAGAACAAAGAAAAAGCCAAAAGTGCAAAAAGAAAGAGTAGAAAAAAATAGAAAGAAGTAGTCCAATTTTCTTTACAACAATTTTAAGGACAATATAAAATTACCTCTTACTCTATGGTTACCAAAACAAATTATCTTTGTTCTATAACTATTTTTTTTCTAATCATCAAAACAACAAATCATAAATTCATTTTGTTCCGTTTCATGCAAAAAAGTCTATAAGGGGCTTCCAGTCTGCCATAAACTTAGATACTGTCTTTTCTCTGATCAAGGTGGTCACTTTGGCCATCTCTGCTAATTCCATCATCTTCATCAACCAGTCCTCTGTTGTGGGCAATGCCAAATCTTTCCACTTTTGTGCATATAATAATCTTGCTGCAGTTATCATATATAAAAACAAAGTTCCATGACTTTTTTTCCAACTGATTGTCAATCAATCCCAAGAGAAAAGCTTCCAGTTTCAATGGTATATTAATCTTTAAAATCCTCTGCACTAGTGTATGTATTTGTATCCAAAATTTTCTGGCTTTTTTACACATCCACCAAAGATGGTAAAATGTTCCTTCATACTGTCCTCGTTTCCAACATAAATTTGAGGTACCTTTATACATTCTAGATAGTTTCTCTGGTGAGATATACCAACAACTTTCCTAATTATTTTATATATGTACTTTGTTTAGTTTTAATTGTTTTGTTAACATTGCTGCCTGACATTAATAGGCAACTCGATTATAAATGTCCTTCTCCCAGATTATCTTAAATCACAGATAAAAATCTCTACAGTGGGAATGGGAGCCAGGCCAACACTTCAAGATTGGTGCCTCTTTGTTCACGTGTAGCTACGAGGCCCTCTATTGTCTCATTCTGTACGAAGCCCTCAGTGCTCACATTCCTGCACCATCAGGCTTCCATGGGGTTAGAACTGGATCAACTAGATCTCACTGACTTTCTTCACAGTTTTGTTTTCCCATAAAAGTTTTGTTGCTTTTATTCTATTCCCCTCAGAGAGATTCCACTGAATTATTGCAAGGAAATGATTCTGGAGTCTAAACACAGTTGTGCAGAATAGGCCTCGGTGAAACCACACGAGCTGCATTTGATTATAAGTTGGGTGCAAGGATTTAGTCATGGTGGAGCTGTGATGACTTATTCACATACAGTAAAAACATGTTTTGGTGCTGATTGGAAGTAACTACACTTCCTCAGACTATTGTTCCAACAACTTCACTAGCCCCCCTCTATCTGCTGCCATCCCAATGTGCCTGGACTCCAATCCCAAAAAATTCCTAACCAGCATGGCTTCTAAGGAGCAATGCTAGCTTGCCACTGGCTTAAGCAGTGTCTGTCCTTACCTAGCTGCATTCCCACACTGTCCTACAAATAAAACCATTGGGTAAAAAGTCCCCAAAGAAATAAATAGGCACAGAGCCATCCTCATTCACACATTTTAGTGGACATTGTCCATGCACACCTACTATTATTGAGGAGGAGAAAAACCTAGGAAGATAGAGGTCATCTGGTGGGAGGTAGCAATGGAGGGTATCAACAGGTTATTCTTTCAGGACAAACCCATTACAGCACATCTACTGCTATGGATGTTCTTTCTTCCAGCTTAAGGAAAGGAAAAGGAAGGGACACTCTACCAGAAACATGCTGCCAGGTTAATTATCAGCTGCCCATTGAATGATGGAAAATTACATGTCAGATGTACAAAAAATGAAGTAGGGGCAGTTAGTCTCAGAATAGCACAATGATTATTCCATTTATTTATCTATTATACAATTATATATAACTGAGTTCAACTCACCTGAGACCTCCAATTCGCTTGAGATATTGGTTATTGGTCTTGAGAACTCGTGTGGTTTTTACATGAGAACACTGGAACTTTGCGTGCATTTGCTTGAAATCTCTGGGGGCCTCATGCAAGAGCTGAGAAAGCTCACAAGGCTTAGGGACCTCATGAGATTTTGGCCATTTCTACTTTCTAATCTTGATGTTGTTTTTTGTCTTACAAACTTAGTTGACAGTGCCTGAGAGGAAACTATAGATTGTCAGCCACTTTAAGAACAGACCAATTTCTTGGACAGTGTTGGGTAATATGAAACCAATTTGCTCCATAATTCTGTTGTTTGGATGCTTAACCAAAAAGCAAACATTCCTTCTTTTTTTTTCCCCCATCTGCTTTTTGAGGTTAAGCCAGGACAGACTTTTCTTCCTAGCAGTGTTATTTGGAAATCGGTTCAGAATATCAAGCTTAAAGGGTGACATCCAGTATTGAATTTTATTATCAGGAGTCATTTTCTGTGGAACAGAGCACAGGGAGGCAATTCTGCCTTTCTCCTGAAAGCCCCCACACCCTCAAGGAGCAGATGTTGAGGGAGGGAGAAAGGAAAAAAAAATGATATTATGATGTGGTTGGTGGCTTACTCATGAAATATTCCATTCAAATTTGTTTGAACCTAGATTGTGGCTCATGTATGGGTCTTGCTGAAAAACAAACCAACCCTGGTTCTTTCTAAAGCAGCTAATATTAATGTGGTTCGTGGCATTATAAACAGCTCGATTTTCAAAAAGTTTATAAGGCTCAATTATGAGAACTTTAGTTCCATTGATATTTTTATTAGACACGGTTATAGCAAGCCTATCATAATAAACAACTAATTTTGCCACATGAATTTGGTTTAAAGAGCCATGTGACAAGGCAGGAAGAGTCCTTGGGACATTATCAATATTCACTGCCACTGAGAAAAACCAGGAGAGAAATATTTCTTGGTGCCATGGTGTCTGCAGGCATGACAGGAGGTCTGTGCAGCAAAGCAGATTCTTATTCTGTGTGTGATGGGGATCTTCTCTCCTGTCAGGTCATAGCTAGAACTTTCTCTTTTTTTATTCTGGACAGGGGACTTGATTGGACAGTCACAGCCACCATTGTGATTATTTTGACCCCTTCTCTGGATGGCTCAGTGTGGCAGTGCTCTCTATCTATTGGGGAGGGGGAAACAGAATTTATCAGGAAAGGATAAATTGTACAAAGCACAATTGTACAAAGCACAATCAATGTCTTAGAGAGGTCTATGCATGTATTTTCCCTATAATTCCCTTTGTTCCTTCCTTTCCCCTTTTATTTCCTTCTTATATCTAGATCACTGTTTCTCAACCTCAGCAACTTTAAGATGTGTGGGCTTCAACTCCCAGAATTCCCCAGCCAGCCATGCTGGCTGGGGAATTCTGGGAGTTGAAGCCCACACATCTTAAAGTTGCTGAGGTTGAGAAATATTGTTCTAAATTATTTCATTGTCAAATAATTGCAATTCAGGTTTTTCTTTTCTTGTGCTTTTGCAAAACTGAGGTTTGGTTTGGTTTTTTAAGTAATACAAATTTCAGCAGCCAGGCCAGCGTGGATGGCAAAGTACTGCAGTGACTATGAATGAGTATAAACGTTTCCTCTAAAAGGCCTGCCCATTTCATTGCTTTCTACTGATAATCAGCATTGGAGCTCCATTTGAATAGCCTCCAAAATACCACCCAAGTTGTCACTCTTAACTGCCACCTTGCTAATTTCTGACTATAGAAGAAGGGGATTTTAATTCATGTATTGGTGGCAGGTTATATTCATTTCCTTCTTTCCTCTTCCTTCCTTCCTCTCATCCTTCTTTCTTTCAACTGGTAAAATGCTACTTTCTCCATGGGAGGGCGGGGGAGGGAAAGAGGTTAAAATTTCTCTTCCCTTCATAACTGAGACTGGAATAAGTTGGGAGAGAGATAATAAGTTACATTCAAAAATATAGCAACAGAATAGTTAGATACACATTTTATGGTGAACCATTTATTTTAAGCATGGTTTCATGAACAAACCAGAATCAGACTTGCAGACAAGCAAAAGGCTTGTTTGGCTAAATCCTGATTTGTTTTGTTTCAGTGGCATATGTTTTACAGCTTTGTGGACTGATTAGAAGCTTGGGCAAGATACACACAGACATCCCAAAAATTAGTGTATAACTAACAAACCACATGGCCCTATTTGTACATTATGCCAGAAGTAGAAGTAACAAAGAGAGAGCTAGTCTGGTGTAGTGGTTAAGGCACCAGGATAGAAACCCAGGAGACCGTGAGTTCTAGTCCATGAGTTCTAGTCTTGCCTTAAGCACAAAGCCAACTGGGTGACCTTGGGCCAGTCACTCTCTTCTGAAATCTTGCCAAGAAAACTGCAGGGACTCATTCAGGCAGTCGCCAGGAGTCAACAATGACACACTAACTCAAAGGGGGGAGGAGGGGAGGAGGAGGAGGAGGAGTTCTACCTTGTATCTAACAAGAGCAAGAAGAAGTTGGTTGATGAAGTGAAGATGACTGGAACCATGGGAGAAATTACATCTTAGGCCTTAGGGTACTGAAGGAATTAGTGAAGGAGTTCACAGAAACACTAACTGTAATTTTTGAGAACTTCCAGAGAACTGGCAAGCTCCCAGAAGTTGGAGGACAGCAAATATTGTCCTTATCTTCAACAAAAGTTAAGGAGTAGGGAGTGGGAATGACAGACCTGTTGGTGATATCTACACTGTGCAAAGCCACTGAGCAGATCATCTGTAAGCATTTGGAAATAAATGTAACAATTAACAAAAGTCAGTGTGGGTTCGTTACAAACAAGTCATGCCAAACTTACCTTGTGTCTTTTTTCTGACAATGTTTACTGATTTATTAGATCAGGATAATATCATAGACATAGTGTACCTTACTCCCAACAGAGCATTCAATGTAATATCCTTATTAGTAAAGTCATAAAATACAAGATAGAAGGTACAACTGTTAAATGCATTCCCAATGACCTTTCAGTACTCATAGATGGCTCCACATGAGTTAGAAGATCAGTATTTTGTGACAAGTTTCTGTCCTGGGTGCTGGGCTGCTTAACATTTTTATTAATGATCCAGATGAAAAGATTGAGAGAAAAGTATCAAACATATGAAAGACACAAAATAAGGAGGAGTGGTTGACAGTTTCAAAGAGAAAGATTTACAACTCCTGCATCTGAGGAGGAAAAAAAATTAAAGTACAAAGGGGAGATATAGATTAGCAATAGTACATGTGAAAAGTATCTAGGTGTTCTAGTAGATCAAAAGTTGAACATGAGTCAACATTGTGATGCAGCTGCTAAAAATGCTATTTTTGTGATCTACTAATAAGAGTATTGAGCCCAGATCATAGGAGATAATTGTCCCATTCTACAAGGTTGAAAGTTGACATCTTGGGAATCAGCGAATTAAAATGGATGGGAATGGGTGAATTTAATTCGGGTGACCATTATATCTACTACTGTGGCCAAGAAACCCTTAGAAATGAGTGCAACCTAAGGAGTTGCACTCATAGTCAATAAGAGAGTGGGAAAGGCAGTAATGGGGTACAACCTCAAAAAGGACAGAATGATCTCAGTGCGTATCCAAGGCAAACCATTCAACATCACAGTCATCCAAGTCTATGCCCCAACCACTGATGCCGAAGAAGCTGAAGTTGACCGGTTCTATGAAGACCTACAACACCTTCTAGAACTAGCACCAAAAAAAGATGTCCTTTTCATCATAGGGGATTGGAATGCTAAAGTAGGAAGTCAAGAAATAATTGGAATAACAGGCAAGTTTGGTCTTGGAGTACAAAATGAAGCAGGGCAAAGGCTAATAGAGTTCTGTCAAGAGAACAAGCTGGTCATAGCAAATACTCTTTTCCAACAACACAAGAGATGACTCCACATATGGACGTCACCAGATGGCCAATACCGAAACCAGATTGATTATATACTTTGCAGCCAAAGATGGAGAAGCTCTATACAGACAGCAAAAACAAGACCAGGAGCTGACTGCGGCTCAGATCATGAGCTTATTGCAAAATTTAGGCTTAAATTGAAGAATGCAGGGAAAACCACTAGACCACTCAGGTATGACTTAGATCATATTCTTTGTGAGTACACAGTGAAGGTAATGAATAGATTTAGGGGATTAGATTTGGTAGACAGAGTGCCTGAAGAACTATGGATGGAGGTTCGTAACATTGTACAGGAGGCAGCAACTAAAACCATCCCACAGAAAAAGAAATGCAAGAAAGCAAAGTGGCTGTCTGATGAGGCTTTACAAATAGCTGTGGAAAGAAGGAATGCGAAAAGCAAGGGTGAAAGGGAAAGATTAAACAACTGAATGCAGATTTCCAGAGAATAGCAAGGAGGTATAAGAAGGCCTTCTTAAATGAACAATGCAAAGAAATCGAGGAAAACAATAGAATGGGGAAAACTAGAGATCTCTTCAAGAAAATTGGAGATATCAAGGGAACGTTTTGTGCAAAGATGGGTATCATAAAGGACAGAAAAGGCAGGGACCTAACAGAAACAGAAGAGATTAAGAAGAGGTGGCAAGAATACACAGAAGAACTATACAAGAAGGATCTTAATGTCCCTGATGTTCACGCTGGTGTGGTCACTGACCTTGAGCTGGACATCCTAGAGAGTGAAGTCAAGTGGGCCTTAGGAAGCATTGCTAACAACAAAGCTAGCGGAGATGACAGTATTCCAGCTGAGCTATTTAAAATACTAAAAGATGATGCTGTTAAAGTGCTACACTCAATATGCCAACAAGTTTGGAAAACACAACAGTGGCCACGGGATTGGAAAAGGTCAGTTTACATTCGAATTCCCAAGAAGGGCAATGCCAAAGAATGCTGAAACTACCGCACAATTGTGCTCATTTCACATGCTAGCAAGGTTATGCTCAAAATTCTACAAGCTAGGCTTCAGCAGTACATGGACTGAGAACTACCAGATGTACAAGCTGGGTTTCGAAGAGGCAGAGGAACTAGAAATCAAATTGCCAACATTCGCTGGATCATGGAGAAAGCACAAAAGTTCCAGAAAAACATCTACTTCTGCTTCATTGACTATGCAAAAACCTTTGATTGTATGGATCACAACAAACTGTGGCAAATTCTTAAAGAGATGGGGATACCAGACCACCTTACCTGTCTCCTGAGAAATCTGCTTGGGGGCCAAGAAGCAACAGTTAGAACTGGTCATGGAACAACCGATTGGTTCAAAATAGGGAAAGGAGTACGACAAGGCTGTATACTGTCACCCTGCTTATTTAACCTATATTCAGAGTACATCATGAGAAATGCCAGGCTGGAAGTATCACAAGCCGGAATTAAGATTGCAGAATCATCAATAACCTCAGATATGCAGACGATACCACCCTAATGGCAGAAAGTGAAGAAGAACTAAAGAGCCTCTTGATGAGGGTGAAAGCGGAGAGTACAAAAGCTGGCTTGAAACTCAACATTAAAAAAACTAAGATCATGGCATCTGGACCCATCAATTCCTGGCAAATAGAAGGGGTAGAAATGGAAGCAGTAACAGACTTCATTTATTTGGGCTCCAAGATCACTGCAGACGGAGACTGCAGCCATGAAATTAAAAGACGCTTGCTCCTTGGGAGGAAAGCTATGGCAAACCTAGACAGCATATTAAAAAGGAGAGATGTCACCTTGCCGACAAAGATCCGCATAATCAAAGCTATGATTTTTCCAGTAGCAATATATGGCTGTGAGAGCTGGACCATAAGGAAGCCTGAGTGCTGAAGAATTGATGCCTTTGAATTGTGGTGCTGGAGAAGACTCTTGGGAGTCCCTTGGACTGCTAGAAGGTCAAACCAGTCAATCCTAAAGGAAATCAACCCTGACTGCTCATTGGAAGGATTGATACTGAAGCTCAAGCTCAGATACTTTGGTCACCTAATGCGAAGAGAGGACTCTTTGGAGAAGTCCCTGATGCTGGGAAAGATTGAAGGCAAAAGGAGAAGGGGACGGCAGAGGATGAGATGGTTAGATAGCATCACCAAAGCAATGAACATGAAATTGAGCAAACTCCGGGAGGCAGTGAAGGACAGGACGGCCTGGCGCGATATGGTTCATGGGGTCACGAAGAGTCGGACACGACTTAACGACTGACAACAACAACAACAACAACAAATGGCATATGTCATATGAACCTAAACATACCAGATCTGGGCTACAAAAATCCAGACGATCACTAGATGGCAACCGTTTTCTCTATTTTGTTGTGGCCTGGCAATCTAGCTATGGTATGGCTAAAGAACCCAAGCAATATATTTTCTGAACATTGGCATCTTCTAACTATAGATCTTTTTCTTAAGATAGAAAATTGCCATAGCTCATGCCTATAGAAGCATGATGAGATCTTCCCATTTTGCGAAGATTAAATATTTATCTTTTATGAGCAACCTCACATGCTGTGATAAATCCTGGTTTGTTGAATTAGCCACAGTATCTGGCATTATGGAATACTCTATGCCAGGAACAAAACACATTATATCTTAATGGAATCCAGCCAATGTGATGCTTACATAAAGTGGATTTAGCCTGTGCATTTATTCTTCCTTAGGTTTTAAATTAGGTTGTATCTGTGACAGATGGGCAGGATTTTGGTCCTTTCTAATTCTATATCTTGACTTGAGTTACATATTCTTCATCATGGCCTCATCTTAAGGAAGAAGATACAGTCAGGTGAATGGAAACTACTCAAAAGAGCTGCTAAATTGTCAGCTGTTTTCATCTTTTTGGTTTGCTTTTTGACTTCTTCCTAATTCTTGCACTGCCACTGAGATGCTTTTAAATCTGCTTAGCACATGAATATTAAATGAAATGATTGTCAGTCTAAAGAGGCTCCATCATTTTAGGCTGGGCACACAGCTTGGTATTACTCGCCCTGCAGATGTAGGCATCTCTTTTAAATGATGGAAACATTTACCTGATAATTATGCTTCCCAACTCTATCCACTTTAAATGGGCCTCTATTGGCTTTGCAGCCAATTCAAGGCAGGCTGTTGCGAAGTATAATAATAATAATTTATTAAACTTGCATGCTGCCTGACTCTCAGTGACTCTGGGTGGCTCACAATAATCAAAGAAAGTACAATGAAATCAATGAAACCTAAAAGATGACAAATGCACTGAAGCGAGGGGTTTCCCTCTCCCGCCCCAAAGGCCTGGGATAATGGCTATGGTACAGAATTGGGCTACAATTCTGGGTTGCAAAGATCCAGATAACCACTAGATGGCATTAGAGAGATACAGAAATTCCCAATCTCCATCAGACAGTTTTCTGCATTTTTGACATTATAGGCCTAATACAGCACCCCATCTTTAAAACAAGGATTGCCTCTTTCCTAATTTAATCTGAAATGTTGGAAGATGTTCTCTTCACATCCTTGTCTACAGCCCAGTAGCCTTTTCATAACGCTCCTGTAATGTAGCAGATGAAGCCCCCATTTGAAAAAAAACACACGGCGTTAAAATCAGATGTCAGATGGTTGAGTTCACATAACATGCTAAATGCTAAACTCAGGTTTAAAAGATCAGTGATTATGTTCACATATGACGTGACAGCCAGATAAATGAACCGTATAGTGCAGAGGCCTTTGAAGGAAAGGTCAAAAAAGGCAAGATGGTGCATGATTGAAAGCCCACCCTGTTTTGAGTGCATCATGATGTAAGAAAAAGGGCGGGGCTTCCATTGCAGTCATGGCTGCCATCTTGACATTTTTTTACTCTTCCTACAGATGCCCCTTAATATAATGGCCTGGTTCATACAACCAATGGTTGGGTTCCCCCAGTATGCTGAATCACAAGCTACCCCATCCCACATGTGTGTTAGACAAGTCTACATGTGGAAGGCGAGGAAAGGAGAAAGATTCACAGACTATTTAAAATACTGTAGTTTGACCTCATTTCCCCTGCTAATCAACTCAATGCTGTTTGGAATTAAACTAAGGAGGTATCAGAAATAGAACAGAAAACCACTATATCTTTAAAAGGAATCCCTAGAGCAGTATTTTTCAACTTTGGCAACTTTAAGACATGTGGACTTCAACTCCCAGAATTCACCAGCCAGAATGCTGGCTGTGGAATTCTGGGAGTTGAAGTCCACACATCTTAAAGTTCCTAAGGTCGAGAAACACTGCCCTGGAGCAATTCCCCACCCCTCACAACAAATCCTAAGACTTACAAACCATACAACTTGTTCTTCTGCAAGACACAGAGGAAAGGAATCTGAAATTACACATTTCATAGATGAAGAGCGGTTCCATGTCCTCAGCTCCATGAATTGCAAGCGGGTTGATTCCCCAAAACTAGGAGAAGGGGCAAGGGTGTCCATAGGGTATGGTCAAAAAAGTTAAGATGGTGTCCAAGATGGTGCAATTGAAGCTTCATCTATTTTTAGGACTGTGAGTGGTGCACATAAAAATGGGCGGAGCTTCAGTTGGCCACCAGCTTGACTTTCTGAACATACCCTGCAGACACTCCTGGGGAGGGAGGGAGGATCCCACCAAAAGAAACATCTGTTGAGTTGGTTAGCATGGGCTTGCCCATACAGCATCTAAAATGAATCTGTTTTAAGTTCCAGTTTTATTATTATAATTGTTAAAATTAAAAAAAAACCTAATTTCTCTTTACTTTTGTTTTCCTTCCAGCTATGAACCTGTAGGACAAGTTATTTTTGTGGTTATGGATTTTGGAATTTAAAAAGACAATGACTCTTATGAAGTGAAGTGAGCCTCTGTGGCGGGTTTTTTACTTCCTCAAGACTAACTTGCAATCACGTGGTCGATCCAGGAAGTGAAGTGGGGGGAGAAGAGGACGACCAGCGGCAAGGGGGATGGACTCGAGTCACAGTGCTGATGGATAAATCATTGGAAGACCTGAAAGACCAGGGAGGGACAGATCATCACGGAGAAAATCTATCTGTGTGATCACGAAGGGTTGACACTGACTTGCTGGCATAGAATCAATCCATCAGCACAGTCCTACACATCTGTGCTTAGAAATCCCTTGGCATCCATCAGTGTTTCTTGCTCAGAAAATGCTGACGAGATTGGTAATCACACCACTGGATGGCTCTTTGATGCACTCTGGGAAATGGGCATCCATGCCTTTAAACCTATAGGCAGCTTCCCACAGGAGTGTGTCTGAAAGCTTTTGCAGATGCTGAGAGGCTGCAGGGAGGAAGTGCACAGATCCCTTTGCTTCCATTAGCAATCAGAACAATATGGTACGATATGAGAAGGAAGGGAAGGTTCAGTATCCAAGCTATTCCAGGAGAAAGGGAACAGAGAGGATGGGGCACATGTTTGGTGCAGTGTAATTGGACCTGCAAGTACACAGCCTTGGGCACAAATAATGCATGAATCCCCGCGGGAATGGCTTCAGCATCTGGCAAAGGGAGCAGTTGGCAGATGCAGAGGGACACGGCGGGTGGAAGGATCCCTGGTTTCCAGGCTTCTACAGTTTTTGGATCCTTCCTTCTGTTTCTTAAAATAGCTTCCCCGGGTCTGACTTCTGTGCTGCAGCTCTGTTTGGACTGTTCTCAGTGAGCCTGTTCTCTACCTATCCTGCCCGGCGTATCTAACCTTTGTCATCAGAATAAGGTCTATAGGTTAAGTCAATATTAGTTTTCATTCAGTCAGCCACAAGACTGTTAGGGGGAGGGAATTCGCCCTGAGGTCAGAGGTGCCGAATCTGAGCCCCAGGAGTCCAGGAGGCCCTGAAAGATTTGCCTGCAGCTCCAGAGACCTGGTCATTTTTAATGCAACCCAAAGGGAGAATGATGAAATAGTCCCCCTAACTCTATAACAATCTACATTGAAATATAAATCATCTTATTCATATATTTAATTTTAATGGAGCATAAGGGTAAATGAAGTCAATATTCCTTTTGATCCTAGCCTTACTCACCGCTTGTGGTCAGTGGCCGTGTGCAACCCTTGACCCCGAAAGGATCTTGGAAATAAAGATGATGCTTGAAGCTTGTACTCAGGGGTGCCCACAGGAAAGCGAAGATGGCAGTCATGCCCACATGAATGAAGCCCCGCTCCTTTTTCACATGAATCGTATGTGTCATGCATGTAAAAAAGAGGTGGTTGTGACCAACATCATCTTTTTTTAATCCCCCCGGTGGACACCCCTGCTTGCACTTTGTTTGGCAGGAGGCCTTATTCCCCCTTTTCAATAGAAATGTGTGTGTGTGTGTGTGTGTGTGTGTGTGTACATGACACCCTGATGACCTTGTGGATGTAGAGCACTGTTTCTCAGCCACAGCAACTTTAAGATGGGTGGACTTCAATTCCCAGAATTCCCCAGCCAGCATGCTGGCTGGGGAATTCTGGGAGTTGAAGTCCACCCATCTTAAAGTGCAAAGGTTGAGAAACACTGATGTAGAGAGTAAGGAAGATGACCAGGACAGAAATATCCGAGAACTGGTACCTAGACAAAAGAGGTGGAAATACTTTTTAAGTTCAGAACAATGAGATAATATACAGAAGTGGCTCAGGCAGACGCCTCCCTGATTCACTGCAGTATAAGAAGGAGGAGGAGGTACAGCATAATCAGATATACATGATTCTGTTATTATAGCCTGCCTCAATAAAAGTAGTTTTAGCCTTTCTGTGGAGTTGATTTTTTGGTCCGGTCTACTTGGGGGGTGGAGGCTGATATGGACAGATTCACACTCTTCTCCTTGCAACAACGTGGTTTGTCATTGTCATCTTCTCAGATGTGTTTTCAGCTTCTTAATCTAGCCTCAGTGCTAGGTTTGGTTTCCTGGTGGTCTCCCATCCAAGTGCAAGCCGGGTCCAACGTTAGAGAGGTTTCTTAAGATCCACCGGATTGACTAAATGCTGCCAGTAGCACAGCTGTGACTAACCAGTCACTGTGGTAAGGACTTCTTTAAGTCAAGCTTCATTCCAGGTGACTACGTGGACACATCTGTTCCTTGGCCACAGTACAGAAGAGTTTGGCTACTATTTTCTGCTTTGATTTTTTTAAACTTCCCACTCTAGCTTAGACCCAGGATCCACTTGACTTAGATCAGCTAAGAACCACAAGGTTCTCCCATTTGCTATGACTGACCAGCCACTAAACTAGTCAAATTTTATCTCTCCTCTACCATTCTCCAAAGACAATGTAAGCGATAAGAGAAAAAGAAAATGTACATCACCTAGGAGAGATACAGAGATCTTTTTACCCTCACATCTGATCTGCTGTCTGCCACTGGGAAGTCTTGTGGGTTATATTCCTGGTTCAGTCTCCACACTGCTGTGCAGTTCGCTGCCCTGAGCATGGTTTCATGTAATAAATAAGTAATAAAGAGCACATTCTGCAATCTGAATATCCATGTAAATTATATTTCTATAACTTAAGCCAATCTATATAGATTCGTTTATTTTGCATAACTTATTCTGTATTGTTACTGTCTTGTTTTTTAAATTATTATTATTCTGCTTACCTGTTACTCAGGGAGAGGATCACGAAGGCATTTACAGCATAGAATTCCTAACCTGAGCATGGGAAATGTTACAGGTATTTGCAAGCTGTTATCATTTCATTAACTTTGTAAGTCATGAACGGAGTATTTTCAGGCATAAGTACCTGGTATAGGCTGGAAAATGGCTTAATTAAAACAACAATAGGGAAAGGAGAACTGTGCTTCTACAGAACTGCAATTTCCTCTTGGCTCCAGGCCAACAAAGATATAACTGGACAATCCCTTGGTGCCTATAGCAAGGATTGTAACAGAAACTTTTTTTCAGGAAGACCTTTGATTCGCTTGCCATTTAGGTTTGATTATTTTGCTCTGGCTTCTTGGAATCTTCTCTTCCTTTTTGTTTGATGATATATTTATGATGTGTGTGCAGGCCTTTGCGTCAGTCTTCGCTCCTGGAGATTATATGGACCAAGTCCCTGCAGTTTACTTGGCAACAGTTTCAGAAGTGGGGTGCCCTGGCCTGCTTCTTCCTAAAGCTGACTCTGTGCTTAAGGCAGGACTAGAACTCACAGTCTCCAACTAGTGCCAAACTAGATCTCCAGCCTTAACTGCGAGGCCAAACTAGTTCTCCATTTATGACTTGCCGTTTGTTTGACATTGTTTGAAAAGGACTTTTGCAGCTGTTTATATATAGCGAACTGCTCTTTAGAAAGCCGAGGCCTTGGGCAGTGTCATTTTAATATATAAATAAAGTACTGCACCAAGACAACGTAAGATAGCCAAACACCATTATTATTCAACTGCTTGTTTATTACTTGGTCCTGACTCTGAACTTCCAAGGGGACGTAGTAGGTTGTGAAGCAATCTGAGAAGAGCCAGAGGAAATGGGTGAGTCAGTGGGGTGCTTTGATTTAACACATTCCAGGAGTTTCTTTCTTGTTTCTGAATCCGTGGCATAAAACGCAAATTATCCAAGGAGTTTCAATTTCAGATTGTCAACAATATGTTTGTGCCAGAATGAAACCTAATAATCATCTCTGTACCTTCTGCTTTAATTTTTGCACCCGGATTGAATTGATAATCGCATTATAGCTAATCCTGTTTACTCTAGTTGCATAATATTCTTGCTATGACCCATTTTCTCTGTGCTGGTTATTTCTTTATTATTCTTCATTACACGTCAGTGATCAGACTAAGTAAAACCTACATGAATATGACCTTCTGTAGATCTGAGCTGTGTTGATCCTACCATTTCTCACAGCATCATAATTCTATCAATTTGTTCCTCAACTTCTGTGTTTCGGCTTCACCACATTCTTCATTTCGTCTTGTAGTTCTTTCCCTCCTCTGTTTCATTTCTGTTTGCTCACTGTAGTGCCAGTTGTTAAAAGAAAGAACAACAACAAAACTCCAAACAGCCTTGAAAAGGCAAAAATATTCCCTCTAAAAACAGTAAAAAATTGCCCATCCCAATATCCTTTCTTACTTTCCAGAGGGGATGAACAGTCCAAGGAGAGGGAAAAAGGCAAGATTTATTTTTGTCATTAGGAAAAAATAAGTAGAGCTTTCTTTCTGATGAGTTCCAGCTTATCCTCAACACAAAACACATTATCTGCTTTGCAGAATGACACACCTGCCAGGATTTTTAGAGTACTACTCCCATCATCCTTAGCCAGCCAGTATGGGTAAGGGAATCACTGAGGGGAAGAGTTGTTCAGCAAATCTAAGTAAAAGATTCCTCAGGCTGTTCCAAATCAGTGTTTCTCAAGCTTGTCAACTTTAAATGTGTGGATGTCACCTCCCAGAATCCCCTAGCCAGCATTGCTGGCTGGGGAATTCTGGGAGTTGAAGTCCACACATGCTGGCTAGGGAATTCTGGGAGCTGAAGTCCGCACATCTTGACATTGACAAAGTTGAGAAACACTGTTCTAAATAACCAATGAGCTTTCTCTTTCTGAGGACTATCTACTTCGTAAGACAATTTGAGACACTTCAGGAATGCAAAGGAAATTTCACCAGCCTAAGAATATCAGCTCTGCCTCCAGGCCTAAGAGATGGGTAACACCACGGATTGTATATATTTCATGCAGTCTTAAGAACAATCTAAATATGACATTTTTCTCCCTGATAGTTTGTTCTTGTTTTTAACGAAAAAAAGCAACCTTGGGTGGCAGCAATTATAAATGGAAGAATGGCAGAGAATGATCCATGTTCCAGGTCTGATATGTGAAATGATGTAGATCACTCTATGTGTGCATTAAAATGTAACCATTAATTTAATTCATTAAAAGTTAGATAAGTTACTGTGTTGTGTTTATTTCCTTACTATAGCATTCCTCTGCTCTTCCCTCTACCCTACCATTTTAAAAATCTTTTTGACGTGGCCTTGCCCTGTTTGAAGTGGGGCCTCCAACATGCTCAAAATTTTGGAAGGTCTTCGTGAAGATGCCTCCCAGGTGGCCCCCTTCTATAAAAACTGGTTGTGTTTGCCTCCCCCTTAGGTTCCTTTTCATGGAGCATGACAGCAACAAGACAGCAGCATGACTCACACCTTAGGTGCATATTTTCTGCAGCCTCTTTTTAGTACAAGACACAGTGACCTTCTTAAAAAGTCACAGTCTGAGCAGGTAATCTGCTTTAGTAAATAAACACTGAGGTCCTACTTCATGTGGGAAAGGAACAGGTGGCTGCTTGTTCCAGTTATCTGTACACAAGGGGGCTGATTCATTCTGGAGGTTGACACCCGCCACCCCTTAAAAGGTCTGTCCTCTTTCCTTGCTGGCTTTAAGTAGCTTTGCTTTATAATGTAATAGCTTGGATGCACATACAGTATTACTCAGGCTTTCTTAGGAAATTGACATTACTTCCTCTTGTAATGTTTTATAATGTTGCAAGGAATTTGAACCAATTAAATGTCATTCAAATGCCTTCACCCACAGGTATTATCTGTACCGGAAGATGGGGGGAACTAGTCTCTTTACCTTCTCTTCTAGTTTTTGGAGATCCAACAGAAGAACACCAGTTTATCACACACAAGAAGATACTAGCATTTTTTTAAAAAAATACATTCCCCTAATGTGACATTTTTTTGAATGTTTTCAAAAAAAAAGCTATAGATACGTACAAGAAAAATATTCAGACAGAGCATATGCTAACATGCTGTTTAAAAGGTGCGTCATGAAGAAGGTTGATATGTACATATTCACACGTATATATGACATGTGCATTTTGTAAAAGAGTACGAATCTCTTATTGAACTCAGTGACCTCATTTAGACAGCAATCTAAGCTAGAATGGTTCAGGACATTGGCTTAAGCATGAATATTCTACATGTTAGTTCAGTCCTCACCATGCTTCAGTCTTTACCCTGTGAGAGGTACTAAACTATGGAAATCCTCATCCTAAAAAGCCAGAGTTTCTAGCCATGGTTTAGTTCTATAATGGTTTGAAACCTATTTTTTTTTAAATAAGTAGAAGGAAGAGGAGGGCAAAGAAGGATTCTTAAGATGTTAATGAAGACTCAGAATCAATTTCTGCACCTCCACAATAGTTTTCTGCAGTGTTAAGTATACATTAATCAATGTTCAACTGAACAACAATAGTAGAAGTCCCAAACTTCATATATGGTGGACTGATAAATATACAAATATCTCTGAACTTTGTGCTTCACCTACAGAAGTCTCTGTGTTGTTTGTTTGCTTTAAATGTAAAGAGTAAAGGTTGACTTGGCTAGCAGCCAACTATTTCATACTTAAAACAGCAGGATTGTGTGCATCATTTTTAGCTATGTAAAATGTTCAAGGACATTTTCTCAGTGTTTTATGTCATTCAGAGATGTGGCTTGTTGGTACAGTTTCCAGTTTGGGAGCAGGCATTCCTGAAGGCGGTTTGCTGTATGGGTTAAAGAGAAGTTCTAGATCAACCTTTCCTTGCCTAAGTACATGGCCACTTCAAGAGAGGAAAAGATCTGTTCTTCTTGTGTGTTTTCATTGACCTGTCCAAAAAGATCTCATGTTTGTCAGTGCTATGTGAGGGAGAGGAAGCAACATGGGATGAAGAGTTATATATATTGGCTTGGATTTTGTGATAAGGATGCCTATCAAAGAAGAATTTCCCTTCACTTCCACGCCATAAACACATAGTTTTGGGGCTGAAATAGTTACAGGGCTGAGAGAAGACAAGACCCTTTTCTTCTGTGAGATTTCTTGCCCTACTTTTGCATCTGAACTACTAACTTCTGCAATAACAAGGGGGATTATGTGGTAGGACAGCAAGTTGGTCACATTCTTCAGTGTGGGTAGTCCTGTTGAATCACTTGGCAAAAAAGAAATGGAACAAAGAAAGAAAGAAACTGTCCTTGCAACAGAGGGAACAGAGTTGACTACTAATCAATCTATGGTAGCATTGCCCAATTTTCAGAGTTGTAGTCCTGACACATCTGGAGGGCACCAGGTTAGAGGAAGCTTACCTAGAAGGAAACCTGCTGGAGGCATTGTGCATGCCAAATACATTAGAAAAATCATAGGCCCTGATGTGGCAAAGCAGGCTTGGGGCCAGCCTTCCCCATAATTTAATGACTCAGATATCAGCAAAGGTATGATATAGCTAGAAATCTCACCTCCCAGCTTAGACAGAATATTTTAGCAGTTAGATTCTTAGAATATAGCTTGGCAAGTGGCAGCACCTGGCCAACTTTATCTGGGCTTGGAAGCTAAGCAGGGCTTGGCCTGGTTTGCTCTTGGGTGGAAACCACCAGCCATCCCAGAAGCTGTAGACTTTTTATTTAAAAAAAAAATCTTTAAAAAAGGAAGCAATAACAAACCACTTCTATACTGTGACCAAGAAAACTGCATGGACATATTCACACAGGGAGCTTTGTAGGCTCGCGGGAGGGAGGTTGAATAACAAGACATGTGTCACATCATTACAGTGCAAACTCCATTCCTTGCATGTGATGTTGTGACACAAGTGTCAGCAAGTGTGAAAGTGGGGCACAAGCATTGTGACTTCATAACACACATTCCATTATTTTGATGTCTTCATGGTTAGGTACGGATGTCTATGTGTATTGATAAGGTCATCAGAAGTGTACCACAACTCAACATTTTACCTTCTTTCTCATAATATACTAAGTTAATTAGTATGTGATCCAGTGTGTTGCACAAACCAATCCCATGTAGGTAGTTCAAGGTTCAGAGTGTCATGTGAACCCAGAAACCTGGGCTGAATAAACCATAGTTAAGAAATTAACCATGTGGAAGCACACTGTTGCAACATTCCTACTGAATCTAAAGTTCAGGTGAATTTTATGTCCATGTTCAGTTGACAGAATAAATTGCAAGCCAATCTTAGCTGCTAAATAGCATGTCTAGTTTTAAGTTGGCCAGCTAATGTGGCATATATTAATGTGCACACATTTCAATAAACCATGGTTTGTTTTAACAACCATTCAGGGACATCCACAGTGGGTCAAAAAAGGCAAGATGGCAGACACAACTGCATAATCAAAGCCCCACCTCTTTTTCAAAATGTGTGTGACTAATGGGCAGAAGTTTGATTGTACAGTTGTAGCCGCCATTTTGATTTTTTTGACCTCTTGCAGACAACCCTGCCACCATTCATTAAATAAGGCCACTGAGCTATAAATAATAGTTAACTCTCAATGGATGAGTATACACAATATGCTAATAAAGTCAAAGCAACCACATCATGGCTTAGCATCATGTGTGAATCTAGTCAAAGAATAATGTTGATGCTGAATTCCAGAAGCTGAATGTAATGATACTCATGCAATTATACACATGTGGCCTTTCCATAAAGACAGAGCGAACCCTCTATTGTTTGTCTAATTCTTATGCTGTAATCTAGCAAAGTAAACAAACTAGCAGCTTTAAAACTGTATTTCTGGTCTTTAAACACCCCCACCCCCACCCCCACATATGCATTTGGGAGTGAGTCACTAGTCCTGAAGGTAAGATTCAAAGGTGACCACAGGGTTGATGCAACGTCTACCCAGCAATTTTAACACTGCTCTTCCAGCCCTTTCATTTTGTCATTCCTTCTGCCAAGTTAGGTTTTCACAAGAGCTGATCTGATGAGCATTAACAACTTTGGGGTATTTGTCTCATAAAAGGATAAATACAATATGTGCCACAGCACAGTGTAAATCAGTGTTTTTCGAACTTGGAGACTTTAAGATGTGAGGACACTGTAAGCCGAAACCTAACAAAATCACATTATTGGAAAATTAGGAGGAGCTAGATATTGCAGTTTTGATTTAAATTCCTCCTGCACATGCTTACCTGAGGCTTATATTGCACTGACTTCAATAAATCTTATTTCTTGGTAGATAGGCGTAGGATTGCATTGTGAATTACTTAGCCCACAATGATATCAGAATTACACATGCTGCAAAGTTGCTTTAATATGCCAGGTTAGGGTTGATAAGGAGCATCTAATTGACTGTGATATGCTCTGTTTGGATTGCTGCTGCTAGAGGGACTGGCCTGGTGCCAATTCGGAGGTCCCACTGATATAAAAAGATTTCCAAAAAAATTGCTGTTGAATTTTGGATATTTGTTTGTTTTTTAATTACCTTAATACTGGAGCAATCTCCAGCTCTCCAGAAGTTGTTAGATTCCCATCTTCCCTGACTTGGTTATGTTGGCAGGGAATGATGGGGAGGGGGTGGAAACCAACACCTGGGGGAATGCTATTTGCCTACCCCTGTGGCTATTAGTTTTTGGTCATGGGAGATTCTGGAAATTCTCCAGGGAAATGGATTAAAACCAGTAAAAGGTACCATCCTAAATCTTCCTGATGTTGATAATTGGGGGGAGAAGATAAGTAAGAAGATAAGATGCTAACATGTTTGATGACACCCCCATTGGCATTAGCCCCACCTAATATTTCTATTCTATTCTATTCTATTCTATTCTATTCTATTCTATTCTATTCTATTCTATTCTATTCTATTCTATTCTATTCTCATTAAAAATGCAAAACTAGCCTGCTCCAAAATATGTAAAATATGCTCCAGAGGGCCTCAAGCCTAATCAGTCTCTGAGCCTTACATAAACTTCAGGGACATTCTTTAGAAGATAAAGTGGTGGGTGGCTGCAACCCAGGGTTTTGCTCAGAAGTATGTTCACTTCTTTAGGGGAAAAAATGGCAATAACGTGATGTAATAATGAACATCGCAACAGGCTACTGGGACTGACGGAAAGCTATATTTCTATGGATATCTTAGAGCAGCTAAAGCCACCCTATCAGTCATTTTGGAAATAGGCAAGGTTTTGGGGGGTAAATTGAAGTTTTCTGATTAGCTACACTTATTTCATAGCCGTTAATTTACTTTTAGCATGCCAGATGTGTCCACTGAGGTTGGAGATCCTGTGGTTAGGGTATAGCCTTGGGGCCTCTCAGACTGTGTTCATCACAGAACATCGTGACTGGGCATAATAGGCATTGACCACTGAGAGGGAGGCTCAGCTAGGCTACCACTAGCCAAAAAACTTGAAAGAGAGAGTTTAGAAGGGGCTAATTTGGGCACTTCAGTAACGGTAAGTGAAGTTATTGATGTAAAAGAATTATCTTTGTTTGATCAGTGAGAGGAGAGAGACCCTCACTTTGTCAAGGACGGTAGAGGGAAACGACAATGCTCCGCCTTTGATCCTGGCTGGAGTGAGCCACTGTGGTGGTCTTCCCTCATGTGATGTCCTCCAAATGTGTTGGGATTATCTCTCTCAGAACCTCTAGTCAGGTTGGCCCAAGACCTCTGGAGGGAACTAGTTTGGAGGAAGCTACTAGAGTAGATGAGATAAAGCACACAGAATTCCCACCTCATTTGGTTCACACAACATGGGGTTGTCTGGTTATGGCTTAATGTATGGAGTGAAACCAGCCACTGTGATTTGTCAGCCCAGGTTTATGGTTTATGTTGTGAGAACCCAATCAGTTCTGCTTTATTCAGTAAACAGTTAAACAAAACGTGGCTTAGTGTGATGCACATAAAAATTGTTTTATGTCATAGAATTGTTGTGCAGGACTGTACATGGGAGTGTTGAAATCAGCACATCCAGGTATTAGAATAACTAAGAAAAGCAACATTTTTATTGTTTTTATCTCTCCCATGTGGGAATGAGAATGTGAAACTTGCTTCATAACAACAACTGGTATCAATGTAAGCAATGCTGGGATTTTTTTTGGACTTTTGGAATATAGAGGGGAGGAGAATTGGGAGTGACAGTCATGTCTAAAAATTCCATATGGAAGATATCTTCTTTTGAGGGAATCAGCAGCCCTTTGTCATCCTGCTGCTTCATGCACTGGGATATATTTTAATCTCTAACCCAGGTGTCCAGTAGAACCATGATAATGTCACATGTGTCATGATGTCACTGTACAAATGACGTAAAACAATGTAATGTCATGATGAGTGTGATGTCAGTTGTCCCTGGCATGTACCCAGATCTACTGACTGGACACGTGTTATTCTGCACCGAGACAAGAGTGAACATTCTTCTGGCTTATGAATCTCTCAAACATCTGTTCCACAGGGAATCATACAGGAAATTCTTGTGTGCAGCTAAAAGAAAGATGGGGGCATGATTCGGCACTGAGCTAAGCTGTTACTAGAAGAGGATTTTAGCAGGCTAACTCTGTCCTTTCCTAACTATACACAGGGGAACAGTGGTGATGAAAAAAAAAGCAAGCCATCTAGCCACATGTATCAAGTCTGATTAGAATGATAGCACAAATATAGCCCCACACAGCCAGATTTGCTCAGAAAAGATTCTCAAGAAGGAAGGAGAAGATTTTTTTCCTTCTGTCTGCTGCTTTTTTGAGGGTGTGAGTGAGTGTGGGTGTATGTGTGACTGAGAGAGAGAAAATGAGCCAACAAGTGAGTGAGTGAGTGAGTGAGTGTGAGTGAAAAAACTTAATTTACTTCAAGATATTCTTTCTCTCTGAAATCTGCTTTTCCCTCTGGGTCGTCTCTTAATAGTGAATCAGAATAATTCTTCTGTCTAACAAAATGCTGCCTATGCTAACATTTATCTTTTATTGGGATTTTTGAACACCTTTCTTTTTTTAGCTAGCATTTCATTAAACCAGCCTTTTTGCCATTATACTGTGATCCATTTTATCTTCCATCATTTTCCTCACTGTTATTTTATTTACAATTGCACTGGTGCTTGTGAACTCTTCCAAGTGATGTTGGCAATGTTTATTTTACATAATCAAATGCATGTAAAAAAAATACCTCCAGTTAGTTATCCATGGACTGGGGCAACTCCATTAAAATAGTTTGGGGATGTGAAATGGCAGCAACGGCTGTGATTTGGATGGGAAGTGTTTTGCTCTGTTTATTCAACAGTACCCCTCACTACCACTCAAAGACATCTCTCCACCCACAGAAACTGTTTCCACAAGCGGTTCTCATAATTTCCAGCATTTTCCTGTCTGGTATATCATGACTGTCACATCAAGTGGCATCATCTCAAAAAGCTAAACAGGCCTGGACCTAGTTAGGAGTTGGATGGAGACCATGAGGAAATTGCAGGACAAAAGGCTATACAGAAGTCAAAAACACATTCCAGAAGAAGGTAGTACTAAACTATTTCTGAATTATTCCCAGGAAAATAGACAATATGTCCATTTGGTCACCAGGAGTTGAGCTCCAGTTGATGGAGATTTTATTTTACTTTGTATCAGGGTTCAATCTGTTTTTCTCACGCTGAACACCTCTGAACTCTGGTAATAGAAGTTTCAATTAAGGGGATTATTGTCAAGTGAAAATCATCATGGGTAACTGTTAGTAGCTCAGACTCTTGCTAGTGCTTGTTGATCCATGGCATTACAATTTACTATTTTGCTTTTCTTTTTCTTTGAAAGTATATTTGCTTGTCAACCAAAATAAGAAAACCAACCCATTCTGAAATAGAACATGATAGACTGGGTTAATGTATCAAGCAGTGGGAGAACAGCTTCAGAGGGTAAGGACACCAAATGTTCAAGTGTAGGCCTAACTGGGAACTTTTCTAAGTAAAATTGGTTAACAATAAACAAACACAAACTTATCTAAGGAAGAAATTGTTCCATCTTATCTGCAGACTGTCCCTAGAGTGATATTAAGTAAGACCAAAGACAGGTTATCAGCTAGGTATTTAGCAGTCGTGCAAGTTAAAAATTACATGAAGAAATGCTTGGAGGTAATTATTAACACGCTTCCAAGCCCAAAACTATCTTATCTGTTGTAATCAGGTGTTCTTTAATTGTGAAAGACTGTAGGATGTATATTGGCAGGGTGCAAGACATAGAAAAAACAGTAGCATGCCTAGGTTTTAAAAATATGCCTGCAAAAATTACTAATCCACCCAGGGACGTGGGGGGGGGGGGGATGTAAAAATTTACTAGTTCATCCAAGGACATCTGCCAAGGGGGCCCAATGCATTTAAAAATATGGCAGAGTTCCAATTAAATGATCATAGCTGCCATCTTGATTACCCCCACCATCCCATGGACACCCCTGACTCTACCAATATTTAGGCTGGAGATGAACTTATAAACTTTGAAGGGAGAGTCAGCAAGAGCTTAACAGATTTCCTTTTTTTGTGTGGTGGGAGAGAAAGTGTTTTTTAAAAGAACTGAACTGGGACTAATACTCTTCCTTGAGATCCATATTCCAAGAATTCTATTTGATATTAGTATTGATATTGATATTGATACTGATATATTGATATATTGATATATCAATATCATTGATATATTGAGATTGATACATATCAACCTTAGATATGCAGACAATACCACCCTAATGGCAGAAAGCAAAGAAGAACTAAAGAACCTCTTGATGAGGGTGAAAGAGGAGAGTGCAAAAAAACCTAAGATCATGACATCTGGACCCATCAATTCCTGGCAAATAGAAGGGGTAGAAATGGAAGCAGTAACAGACTTCATTTATTTGGGCTCCAAGATCACTGCAGACGGAGACTGCAACCATGAAATTAAAAGACACTTGCTCCTTGGGAGGAAAGCTATGGCAAACCTAGACAGCATATTAAAAAGCAGAGACATCACCTTGCCGACAAAGATCTGCATAGTCAAAGCTATGGTTTTTCCAGTAGTAACATATGGCTGTGAGAGGTGAACCATAAAGAAGGCTGAGCGCTGAAGAATTGATGCCTTTGAACTGTGGTGCTGGAGAAGACTCTTAAGAGCAAGGAGGTCAAACCAGTCAATCTTAAACCCTGACTGCTCATTGGAAGGATTGATAATGAAGCTCAAGCTCAGATATTTTGGTCACCTAATGCAAAGAGAGGACTCTTTGGAAAAGACCCTGATGCTGAGAAAGATTGAAGGCAAAAGGAGAAGAGGACGGCAGAGGATGAGATGGTTAGATAGCATCACTGAAGCAATGAGCATGAAACTGAGCAAACTCAGGGACGCAGTGAAGGACAGGAAGGCCTGGCGCGATATGGTTCATGGGGTCACGAAGAGTCGGACACGACTTAACGACTAAACAACAACAATTGATATTGATATTAGTACTACTGTACTTGCCCTAGAGAGCATCCATCACTGCTCTCACCTCACTGCTGTATCACTGCAGTTGCAGGAAGGAGAAATAATTTGCACATGCAAATTATACTCAATATATAAATAAATCTGCTGCTCCAAAGAACAGACTCTTGTGGCCTATTAAAGACTAACAAATCTGTCTGGCACTAGGTTTTGTGAATTATACCCCACAAAGAAGAGGCTGGTGGTCAGGGTGGGAGAATTAATGTAAAAAATATCATGATTTCATTTTCAGAAACCTAACACTTAGGGGAAGGTGGCACAGACTTTTGTCCTTTTTACACCTTACATTTTTCCGTGCTGTCGCCGAATGTTCCTGCTTTTGTTTTGCTTATCTCTCAATATATAAAAAGAAATCTGCAACGTTTTTTGAAAAACAGGATGAAAGGTAAATTCAGGGCCAGTTCACACTTTCTGTTTCGCCTATCGCCAGTGCAGGCCACTCACTGCTTCCTGAGTATAGGAACGGAGGGTGTTGTCGTCTTCCCACTGTACGTGCACCCTGCGCCTGTGTTTCCCAGCTTGGATTCAAAACTGTTGTTTTCTAGTCTGAGCCATGGGAGGGTCTGGTCATTCTTCGTCCATTCTTCATCCATCCTAGTAACAGCCCCAACTCCAGCTGGCTCTACTGGCATATCCCTTCCCCACCAGGGCTGGGAGTTGTCCTGATGGCCATTTTGCCTGGCTGATATCTTCCCTGCAATGGCTGTTTTTTAAATAACTTTGATGTTCTTCCAGTGATGGCCGGTTACGTCAATAAACCATCTTCAACCTAGAAACCCATGTTCTTTACCCTTACCTCTTCTGCTGGCACCCTTCCTGTTTCTGCCTAGGTTGGATAAGATGTGCCCCCCTTGCTTTCCTGCTCCTGTCCACAGTACCACAAAGTTGCTCTTCCCTTTATTTGTTACATCTTTGAGTTGCAAAGTAGGGATGCTGTGGCTTTGTTTTTGTGAAGCTGACCTATCAGTTTGCTCTGGGAAAAAGTTTCCTTGGACCTAGAGAGGAAGGTAGGAATGAAAGTACCACCTCTTCCTTGTGGCTTGGATGATCATGGTAGCAGCAGAGCTACGGCACTCCCATACAGGGAGAAAAAAACACATTGAAAAGGTCTGGCTTTAGTGTCAAATATGGAAAGATGGGGTGGAAGACATCCCTATGCGCAAATATCTGGGGAGGCCAAGGAAGGGCATGGGGACTAGTGAGGAAGGGGCAACCCTACAATTTCAACACATTGCTGAGTTGGATCTACCTTCAGTTAGCCTCAAGAGGAGGACTATCAAGGGAGGCAAGAAGCAGAAACATTTTTTCCTGTTTACTTTGCATCATTTAAACTTTTTATGTACCTAGCTTACTTTTAATTGTTTGGAATAATATAATAAAATATATCATTAAAAAAAAAACAACCAACCATAAATAAAAAGGTGAGCCCTGGTAGACGCAGACTTGCCTTCCTTGCATGGACAGGGAGGGCAAGAAGGAGGGGATAATCAACCAGGTCTTGCGATGGCTGTAGTCCAGACTGAGCACCAGGCCAGCCCCACTGCCAACCCACTGCACTCTGGACTAGAATTTCTGAGATTGGCTTAAGAAACAGATGGGAACAGCAGCTTTAGGCTGCAATGCAAAATCACACTCCGTCAAGTGCCTGGGAATATTCCAGGAATGCCCTGGTTCCCGACGTGCATGACTTTTTCTGAGCCAAAGGCCCCACTCAGCATTTGAGTGGCATAAACGAGATCACACCTCAAAAAGGAGCTGGTGCGACCATGAGGAAGACTTAATTTCATTTTATTAAATCTCTATTAAAATTAACAATATTAGCATGTTTACTGTGTATTCATGTATTTCATAAGGCAAAGAGGGGAGGAAGAGAGAGAAAGCATATCTAACAGGATTATTTTCAGCATTTTTGCATTTCAGTTCAAGAAATAATGATCTTCTTAAATCCTGATCATCCAAGATTTCTGTTAAGAGTTTAAAGGTCTGCTGAAATGAATGCCCGTGTATCTCTTCCATGCAGCATATTGCTAATCTGGTAAATGATAATAAATGTAAACTCATGCACTGATAGCAGGCCTAATGACAGCCTAAATAGAGAGTTAATCACTAATGCATCTTCTCTGCTTACTGAAGAAGCTTTTGCCCTGGGTTTGGATTAATTGTTTCTGCAAAATGGGATGGGGAAGCCTCATTTGTAAAGCAATCAGAATTTGTGAAAGGGCATAATCCTATTTTTTCTAAAGCAAAGTTCTTAAATCTTAACTCCATGGATTTTTTTTGACTAAAGGACAAGTCTGAAAGCTTCCTCCTGTTTATCCCATTCCAACCAATTACTAATTAGTAGCTCCCCCAATTCTGTAAAAATAGTGCAAGCTTTTCTCACCTTGACACTACCAGCATTTTCAGCCACTTGATTTACTCCAATGATTATATATTACAGCATTCCATAGGCCAGAATCAGCACCCCTCAGACCTTTTTCTGTGTCCTTTCTAGAAACTCTGGAGCTCACATGGCTAAATTCAGCAGCCAACCATCAAATCACAGAAGCATGATTTGCCACCAATTTTAGTTAAACATAAATAAAAAAGATGTGCAAGCTTTTGGATAACCTTTGCACATCCAAAACAGAAAACCAAAACACACAGACACACACACAATTCAACACACACACACACACACAAATATCCAGTTGCTATGATGCCATTGCTTCATTGACCTATCAATTGCATTTCCAGAAATCAAAAATGTCCTACCCATCCATTACAATCTACTTTTCCAATCAACTTTGTGCCAGGCAGGAGGTATGCACATCACATTTTTGCTGTTCATCAAGTTATTAAGAAATGTATGAATCTGAGAAAGAAAGCTTATTGTTGATTTGGAGAATCCATATGATGCAGTGAATAGGCTTCAGTTATGGAATGTTTTGTGTGAATACGGAGATGAAGGTTGGTTGCTGAATGCAATAAGAATGGTGTATTGGGGAAGTAAAGTAGCCTTGAGAATGGGTCAACACTGAGAAGGGAGTAAGATCAGGGTGATGTCCCCTGGGTTGTTGAAGAATGACTTTGGTGACGTTCGAGGTGTACTAGTTGGGAGTCTGAATGTATGTGATTTGTGTTTTTGTCTGAGAACCTGAATGATTTGCAGCCAGTTAGTTTCCGCCCTACAAGGTTGACCAGACTAAGAAACCAATGTCATATAGGTCCAGACTACTTTTATTGTAATAGCTATAGTAACAGAATCTTGCAAGTCTGAATGGGCTTCCCCCCTCCCTCACTAAGAAGGAGCTTGTCTGAGATATTTTCTCAAATTGGTTTCAAGCCCCTCTTATCCGACTGTTGCCTTGGTAGCAGCTCTTCCTCCTATCCTTCAAGGCCATTCCCTGCTTCCTCTATAGTTAGACTGATTGTGTGACACAACAAGGAATGCCAAGCATCAATGTCTGATGGGAGAAATGGACTGAACGATTGCACAGTATATGTAAATAGCAAAAAACTAAGTTTTCTAAAAATGGGGAAATGGATGGAGAAATTTTAAGATGTGCAGATATTGGTAGAAAGATAGTGGATGGAAAAGTATGTGGTCTATTATGAGGAATGAATGTTTGTTCTGATAAACAGTATAAGAGCATGCTTCTACCCACTTTGCTATATGGAAGTGAGAACTCTCTCTCTTAGCCCAACTCACCTCATAGGGTTGTTGTTGTAAGGAAAACAGGAGGAGGAAGGAGTATTAGGTATGTTTGAGAAGTTATTTATAAAAATAAGAAAGGTGGGATAAAAAAAATATTTTAAAATTTTTGTATGTTAGGAAAAACAAAAAAGTTGAATGAAGAGGAAATGGGTTCCTTAAGCAATGGGGTGGAACAAAAAGAGATAGGGCCTAGAATGAATGGGTGCTGAATGAAAGTGGATTGAATACAAAAGTGAGCAACAGTAGAAGGAAGTATGTTGGGGAAATTTGGTCATATAGCAAGAATGGATAATGATTGAATTGTGTGTGTACATGTGTGTCTTCAAGTCAGTGTTGACTTTCGGTGACTGCCTGGATAAGTCCCTGCAGTTTCCTTGGCAAGATTTCAGAAGTGGTTTGACATTGCCTTCCTCCTAGGGCTGAGAGAGAGGGACTGGCCCAAGGTCACCCAGCTGGCTTGTTCCTAAAGTGGGACCCACGGTCTCCCAGTTTCTAGCCTGATGCCTTAATCACTACACTAAACTGGCTTTTTAATGATGACCCATTCATTCTAGACCCTATCTCTTTTGAATTACAAATATATAAATAAAATGAATAGGTCAAGAGAAGGGAAGAGCAAGAAAGTCCTGTTTAGGCAGAGCTGAGTAGGTCCTCAAAAGAAAAGAATGGAGAAGTTTAAAATTCAAAAGGCAATGTATGAAGTGGTATATGGATATGGTGGAAGCAAATATGGTTTTCAGGAATAAACCACACATGCACACACGCACACATACACACACAGGTACACTACTGAAAAATATCTTTCTATATGGCCTAGATTTAATGTTATGTAAAATAGTTGAGATAGTTCTATAATACTATGACAGATCTTTTAAATAGCTTTGCTTTCAGTTCATTTCAATCATGTGTATTTTTATCTTATTTTCACTGTATTATTTTCTTTATTATATTTTGGTTTTTATAGTTCACCATTAAAAAAAAAAAGATCCTTGTCAGAACTCTAATACACTTCACTGCCACACAGTGAAAAGTGTTTCTTTTTAAAATTATCAGATATTTTGGGATAATTTCAGACATTTTTTGGATGGGATCTATGTGCTTTTTGATTCAGTAAAGTGACTTAATTTTGTACGTCTGCATGTGTAGCTCACAACTTCAGCACTGTTTGGAGACAATCTGCTTATTGGCTACAGCAAATAATCTCTAGAAAATTCTGCTATGACTGCTTTTTTCTGTCATTGGGTTGAATGGATCATATCAACAACACTTCTGCATTCAGGAGGGTTATAAACCATTCCATCTTCCCTCAACTGTATAGTACCTCTATCACCTTGATAGTACCTTCATAGTACCTCTGTCACCTTTTGGAGATATCAAGAAGTCACAAGTTCATGATTCATAAAATTCATGTGTTACTAGATGGCTTTTTACACCCATCCTCTGAGAAATAAAAGAAACGGAACGTAGCTTCACAATGGGCTTGCTTGGATTTCTGTTTGAGCGTGACACAATCATAAACTGTTAAAAATCAAGTACAATTTTAAATGAGAAAGCCATGCCTTGGAGTAATACCTAGCGTTGCAGAATAAAAACTGAGGATAACATGGCGGGGGGGGGGGGGGACATCTCTAGAGATAAAAGGACATAAAATCACAGAGTGAAAAAAAGCTCTTTTATGACCTAGTTGCAGTCCTAGCTGTGTCAATCTAATCAAGACCTTTGTCAGAGATTACAGATTTCTAAAAGTATTAAATCAAAGTGCTGCAAGAGATCTTTGAAACAATGGCTTCGCTACTACTTTTAATTTTCCCTTTCTGGCTTTGTTTTTATTGGATGCTTTTGATCTCTTGGTGCCAACACACACAGACACACACACAGACACACACACACACACATGCAGACCATTCTGTATCTCAACTTGAGCACTTTGAAGGAAAGGGTGGGATATAAAAATAACAAACACAACTTGTTCTTCTGTTCGACCCTGTCCTGCTGGAATGATATCGCACTTCCTTCTCTTCTGTAGAGGCCACACCGATTTTGTCAGGTCACTAAAAAAGTCCAATTCTTTCAGATAAGAGAAGGGCACTGAAAAGCTGTATTTGATCCACTGAAGTTAAGGGTCCGATTCACACATAATGCTAAGCCACAATCGGGTTAGTTCAGTTTTGTTTTACAGTGAGGTTTGGTCCCATCCATTAAGGTTTTTTGCACAGTTGGACCCAATGACACATGTACAGGAAGTATAAAGAAATAGCCTAAATTGTTAAGCTTTGCCCCTTCAGATGACCCAACTGCAATCAATTTAATCTCTTCTAGAGCAGTCAACTCATACCTCTATCTATCTATCTATCTATCTATCTATCTATCTATCTATCTATCTATCTATCTATCTATCAACAAATTTTTAGGCTGCCAAATTCCAGAGTATCTCTGGGCAGCTTCACAATTTTTTTAAAGCAACATTATATTAAAAAAGCAATACTTGTCAGAAGGAAGAGACATAACTTTCTTCCATATTATCCCCAAATTAAAAGGACTCACACAACAACAAAACCCAAGGCCTGGGGGAGAAGGCAAGTTTTTAAGGATTTCATGAAGGCAGACAAGGTGGAGGCTGTGCAAATCTCCTGTGTGTGTGTGTGTGTGTGTGTGTGAATTTATTTATTTTTATTTCATTTTATTCAACTGATATGAGTGCCCACCTTGCATACGTGACTCTGTGTGGGGAACACAATTAAAAATGTCAATACCGTAATACAAAATGGACACGAAAAATGAGAACACACAAGAAGAACATGAAAAAGTGGCAGGTGAGGATAACCATCAACAACAATTAACAATCATCTCCCAGGCTCACCCAACCTCCTGATGGCCATGCCTGGGAGATGACATACCAAAGGGCAGGAGCTATGACAGAGAAGGCCCGCTTCCTGGTTCTTGCTACAGGGCATTGCTTAATTTAAAAGCAAGCTGACTGCTTTGGGATACCCATGATGGACAGACCCTACAGAAGACAAATAGCTCCAACAGCTAGGCCCTATAATCCAATATAAGAAGAAATCAAACCATTGGGCCATTATGTTTTACAAATGTGGATAGAAAAATGCAACCCAGTACTTCTAAAACTACAGAACTCAGTTTGCTTCATTTAACGTATTTATTGCATATATTTGTTGCCCACGTCATACCACCATACCAGAGAAATACCCAGTTTTGCAGCCTAGATGAAAAAGGGCTCTTTTTTTGAGCAGAGAATTGCAGCCTGCCCCTTCCATCCAGCCTGCTCCAAACCGAACTCATGGAGGTGGGAAAAATTAATCATGGAGTTGCATGCACGTCAACATAGTCCTAATGAATGTTCACTTGGGGACAAGCGAGAAGGAAAAGCAATCCTGAGTGAGGCTGGCAAATTGACGGAAAACACTGGAGACAATAAAGGATGAGAACAGATAAAATGCAAAGAACTTTAAAGGTGAAGGTCTGATGATAAGTCATGCAGGGGACTGGAAGGCTGCCTTTTTCTTCAGCTACTTGACCAAAGAAAATGCTACGCCGATTGCAGTGAATGAGCAATACAAGTTCCTTCTGTCCCTGAAATGCAAACTGTAACTGCTTTCTCGCTAGAGCAGGGTTTCTCAGCCTTGGCAATTCAGAGTTGAAGTCCACACATCTTAAAGTTGCCAAAGTTGAGAAACCCTGCACCAGCAGAGGACATATTTTGGTCTGATAGAAAAAAAATCAATGCTTAATATCACATACTAAAAACAAATTATGTATCATGATCGGTACATAGACTCACCTACCTTCCAGGTTTCCAGCTCCTTCTTTAAGTGGCCTTGACCCTGGCAGAAGCTTCTCAGACACTTGACACTGGGTCTAAGAGAAAAACTAGACCGAGCCCCAGTGGTCGTCTTTTTTCTATTAGTAACTTTTTTGGTTGGCTGGATTATCTAATGATGCACTCAAATGTTTGCCTATGTAGGAGAAGATCTACTGCCTTATTTCCAGGATTGTAGCCAAAGTCATTGTGGACTTTGATTTTTATTTATTGGGTTCGTTTTTTAATCATCTTGGGCATCTTCAGAAGGAAAAATAGTGTGATGAACTAAATAAGTAATGCATAAAATAGCAGAACTGAATGAATGAAGGAGTAGAGCTGGATGAAGATCTGAGGTCAAGTCCATGGCCAATCAGGACAAACTTCAGATCCATCCTTACTAGTTAAGAGATAATAAAGGGAGGTGCTAATTCCAGGTAATATCTGAACAAGATCTCTTCCAGACTGAATACAGTACAGCTAAAATAAGGAAAAACTAAAACAGTAACTTCCAGTTTTTTCCTTTATGTGGACCATTGCTCTGTTGTTGATCACTTTTGAGGACCTTGTCAATCCCATAGGCCTAGATCTGGCAATGGCGGTGGTGTAGGGCTCTGTCTGCAGGCTTCATGGCACATTTTATTGGTAACACTGCATGAGATAATCACATCTTATGTTACATTGGTATTCCTACCTGAAATCATGTAGGATTCTGAAAGAGAAAGTTACAATCTTGTAAAAATTGGCGATCTCCCAAGATTGTTGGCCATTAAAAATATATATATATAAATGTTGTTTTGGTGCTCACAGGGATTCCTGGTCTATCCCACAGGTACAAATTACTGAACTAAAACCAGCAATCAGCAACACTCTGTCATATAATTTCGAACTGCTATAGAGTTTACTTCTTGAAGAACCACTGGTTGCTAAATAAAAGGGAGAGAAAGGACAGTGAATGAGAAGAGTAGCAGAATCAGAGATCCATACCATTAGTAGGGATCCCAGGTTCATGTTGTCCAACTTCCATCCCATAAAGGAGATCCAGTAGTAGAGCATCATCCACAGTGCAATAAACAGGAATATGTAGGGCACAATATTTCTTATGGGCAAATATTTGGGAGATTGGAGGGGCAGCCTAGAATGAAATACACTCAAAAAAGATGTAGAGGCAAAACTGGCACAAGAAGCTCTAATTGCTGGAATCCAACTAATTAATCCTTGAAAGTAATTACTACTCTGCCTTCTTCCCCCACTAAGGAACCAATGAACCCCAACTGGCCTTCAGATGGAGCAGGTTAGTAAAGCAGACATTCCCTGCTCCAGTAGAAGTGTTTTCTTTTATGCTAATCCACCCAAGAAAATGGATGGATGGGTGGATGGATGGATAAATCACTGTAAATGGCAGAGGGAATGGCCTTGAAGGATAGGAGGAAGAGTTGCCCAGGCCAAGAAAATAGAACAAGTAAATGTCTCAAACAAGCCCCCCCCCCCCAGTTCACACAAAAATAAAGGGAGGAAGGGGGGAAGTACATTCAGACTTGTAAAATTTATTAATATAGCTTTACAGTAAAAGTAGTCCTGACCTACATGGCATTGGTTTCCTACTCTGGTCTACCTTGAAGGGCTGACAATCAAGAGAAGGTGATCTGTATTTGTCTCTCAGATCTACACTATTTCTCATTCAAGCTCTTTGAATACAGACATCTATTTCCAAAGGAAATGTGTTTATTTACTTAATTATTGCCCAGAGAGGAAATTCTGGGGGTGGAGCAGGGGCTTGAAATACTTTCTTTAAGATCAGGCTGGTGATCCTATCTCTGTCTTTGGCAGCCCACGATGACAGCCGATGAACAAATTGTTCTATGTCTTTTAAAACTGTTCACATTAATGTAGAATTCTCTTGAGTAGTTGCAGTCTCACAGAGGTTCCTTCTGGGCTCAGCACAACAACACTTCTTGTTTCCAATACACTTCTGCACCCCTTGGGCAAAGCTGTTTCCTTGTGAATGAAACACAACATATGCACCATCCAGGATCAGATTTGCTGAAATGTAAGTCTCTTTTCAAATGGTGGTTTAAACAGCAGATTTTTAAAAAGGATGAATAAAAATTAAAGAATTATAAAATTGCCACTACCAGCATAGCTTCAGCTAATACTTTCCTTTTCTAGAGTTAGAAAACTTAGTTGTAAGAATCCAGGTGCCCAGGTTATATTAAATATCTATCTATCTATCTGTGTGTGTGTGTGTGTGTGTGTGTGTGTGTGTATTTCAAAATATGTTTTGCTTGCAGAAAAGTTCTGATGAGAACTGTAATTTTAGCAATATATATTTTATCTTCTTTATCTTATTTTGGATAACCAGGAAGTTTTTACATTTGAGAACAGTTGTTTTCATTTTAAAAAGAAAATGTTAATGAATAGTAAAAAAGGAGGGAGGGAAACTTGGTATCCTCTTCCACTGGAATTATTTTATTTTTTTATTTGTTCCATTTACATTCCACTTTTCCTCCAGAAGCATCCACAGCCATTCTATCATCACAACAATATTACATGGTTAGTCTAAAAGATTGTGAATGGTCCAAAGTTGTCCATGGAGCTTCAGGGCTGGGTAGAGATTCCAACCATGGAAGCCCTTGATTTCCTTGTGCTTGAAGCTAAGCAGGATTAGGCCTGGTTACTACTTGGTTGGGTCACCTCCACAGAATATCAGATAAACCCTTTCCATCCTGGTATGAAAAAAAGCATATGGAATTACCCATGAAGCCACCAAAAGTGGTACTCAGTTTCAACTTTTCTTACCTCCCTTGTCCTCCTTTAACACTCTCATCTCAATCATTTGATTAAAAACAGTTGAGGTAGTGTAGCTCCTCAAATGGCTCAGCTCTAGCATTGGCAAGCTCTGAATGAAAGCATGGATGTTCAGGGGAAATACAGGGTGCACCACAAGTCAGGTCCCATTGGCCAATCACAAAATGTTTTACTAATGTTATTAATTAGTGGTTTTTTTCCCAGAGAAAATGTACTGTGCTTATGAATGTTCGAAGGACATGTAAGGAAGTGCTTAGAAGAAAATGGCAGCCAATTTGAACATTTAATATAATTTATATAATAAATTTTCTATGGGCCTGACTTTTGGTACCCCTGTATATATAGGATTAGACTATTAACTGGTTTTTTTTTCTTATTTTTAGTTTTTAAAAATTGATTTTTTTTATATAAGGGTTTCAGGAACACTCCAGAGCTGAAACTAGGTGGAGAAGCTGGGAAGGGGCTTTCTATAAACTGTATGGTATCTTTGGATCTTCCATTGCAAACTTCTTCTGTGAAAGCCCCATAAGAGCTAGGGTGACCTTCAGACGAGGATTGGGGGCAAATGTCCAGGAGTGCCACTTAGCAGGCTGAGCAGGAGGGTCACCTACATGAATGCAGCAGAACTCTTGTTATGTATTCTGAAGAAAGCAAAGAGTATTCTTTCAAGAGGAAAGGAGGATAAGACTCCTTCTTTAACACCATGGACTCCTGACTCTAAAACTGTCAAATTGCATTCTTCTATACCTATACCAATACCTATACCTATACCTACCTACCTACATATACATATATACATACATATATATATGTGTCTCTGTATAAATATATATATATATATATATATATATATATATATATATATATAAGCTTTATTAAATTTTAAAAAGCAGGAAGATAAAAACTAACACAAACTAATAATCAAGAAACAGAGTAGAAAGGAAAAAAGAAAGCTAGAGATAAAGAAAGAAAACAAAAGTCCTGAAAATAGGAAAGGAGAAGAAGAAAACAGAAATACAAAAAGAATCCCTTCCAACTTCTTATACAGCAGATATAAAACAAAACATAAAATAATCTCTTACTCTAAAAATACATCTTAACGTACATATTTTGCATAGTCTGTTAATTTGACTAATCATCAAATCCATAGATCATCATTTCATTTTTTTCTGTTTCCCGCAAAAAGTCCAAAGGGTCAAATTGCACTCTTGATGACTGTAGAGCAAGGCAGAGTGGTTCTGTAGCTCCGATTCATTTCCACAGAACTTGAGAGCAGAAAGATTTTCGAGAGGTTAAGATCCTTTGTGTCTTTAAAGTGCTTACAGGAAACACAGGAGCAAGGCTAGGACAGGAATTGTTATTGAAGAATAGGTTTCCTATATTATCTCAAGGAAAGCAGGTTTCAAATAAAGACTACGGAAGTGGGGTACAATTATGGACCGGAAAGGTCCCACACCATGAAGGCATCCGCTCCTTCCGTACTGCCTCTCTGACTGTCCATAAATCACCCAGGCTCACTTGCTGTTAAAAGCCAAGACAAAATATCTCCAGGGAATTGCAATGCAAAAGACCCTTTGCTCCTCTCTTTCTTCTGTATAGTTCACTGAGAATTTTCCTCTTGCTTACTACAACAATGTTTTTCCACCTTGGCATCTATAAGAGGTGTGGACTTCGACTCCCAGAATTCTGGGAGTCGAAGTCCACACCTCTTACAGGTGCCAAGGTGGAGAAACACTGTACTACAGCAATAATTCTCCACCTTTTCTAAGCCAGAAGAATTTGCTGTTAGCCACAATCTGGAAAAAGAAATACACTGGGTAGTCTCATTTTTTTATGTGACAACTAACTACATGTCATGAATGGATGACAGGTCTCCTTGCTTAAGGAAGGAGACGGTTTGTCAGTGCTATTCCTGAATAACCAGATGCATATTAATTTGATTTTTAATTTGATGTCACCCAACTCCAACTGACTCTGGGTGGCTCACAAAACAAAGAATATCAAAAAAACAACAAGTAAATATGAATATAATACAAATAATCCAAAAAGAATGAACTACAAAATAGTTACAAGACAGCAAGGCAGACAACAATATCAAGTATCGTAGGTGTAGATTGATTCACTGAGATAGATTGACCCACTGAGTTGGAACTTTATTTAGATTGTAAGCCTCCTAAGGAGATACAAAGTGTGTTTTCATGGGCAGGAGGGGAGACACACAGCCACAATTTACATGTTGGTATGCAAGTCTATCATTGTGGCATTTACACAATGATGTCCCCATGTGAGTGTTGCCACTCTGACATTATCATGGTTTGCTGAATGTCACAGAATATTGTGTTTGCATACAAAAGGTCAAGGTTTAATCCATAGGCAGGACTCTGCACATGTGAACTTGATGTAAGTCAGCTTTATGAGTTTCTAACCTACAGACTAAGGGCCCATGAGCATCTGCAGTGGAGGGAGTGATATCACATCCATCACGATGCATCTTGCAATAATATGAATTATACAAGTTGTGTTATTTGCACATGGTGTGACACACGTGATGTCATTGTGGCTTTTACTGGACACTTATGTATGGGCCAACATGCTTCAGAATCTGATTGGGCTCCCCTTCTGCATTGCGGTTTACTGAATATGCCAGTTCAGCTGAATTCCCACAAGAGGCTAAGCCAATAAGAAGCAACATATTACGGCTGATCGTTCATTCCGATCAGCCCTAACCCCACCTATATCTGATGGCTAAAACTTCAAACAGCAAACAAATATCCTTAAAAATTACATAAAATAGTATGTAATTTGCTCATCATCTTCAGAGTAAACAAGAAATGTATAAAAAAGGTATATTCCTTTTTTTTTTTTTTTCCTTTTTAGACCAGCATGGCTGCCTTTTCTTTTGGACAAGGTTCATACAACATACTAAGTCACAACCTCTCTTTCAGCTTACATTCCAACCAGATGAGGTTCAGTTTGGGCAAGTGTTAGAACCTGGTTTTGAGTAGAAAAATCAAAGACATGGATACAAGATTGGGAAGACCTAGGTTGGCAGCAATACATGTGAGGAGGACACAGGAGTATGAATAGACCATCATCTGAATATGAATAAATAATGATATGTCTTGGTCTGCCTTAACAAAAGTATTGTTGCCCACATCACAGGAGATGATTGTCCTATTGTACTTTGCACTTACCAGACTGCCTTTGGAATAGTGTGTCTAGCACTGTATGACAAAAAGGAGGTAGAGAAGCTGGAGATGGTACTAAAAGATCTGGAAACTGAGCCATATTAGGAATGGTTAGCGGAGTTGTGCATGGTTAGCTTGCAGAAGGGAAGACTGACTAGGGGATATGAAAATGCTCAGCAACTTTCTAAAAATCTGTCATGTGTAAGAGGGGGAAGATCTGTTTTCTATTGAAACTGAGAGCAGGAAAAAGACCCAAAGGTTTAAATTAAAAGAAAAGAGATTCAGGCTGAATATTTGCAGGAATTTCCTGTTAAGGAGTAGTATAGCTTGTCCAGGACAACAGTGAATGCCCTCCACCCACCCCTTGTTGGGCGTTTTCAAACAGTGGCTCAGTAGCCACTATTGGGGTTCCCTTAGCAGATTTCTGTACACAGAGGGTTGGATCGGATGGCCAGTAAATTCCCTATGAGTCTATGGTTTGTTTAAACATGGTTTATTAAAAAATACAATTGGTTGGCTTCATATAATGCACTAAACCCAAATCTGCGGCTTACAAACCACAATGGTTGTATTCCCAAAGAAGCAGACCATATCATGGCTTTGCATGGTAGTTGAATGTTTCAAGAATAGAGAGTATATGTAGCTCAAGGTTGAATTATTGGGTTCCTGATGCTCTCTGAGCTTAGGTCATCGTTCCTCAACCTTGGCAACTTGAAGATGTGCAGACTTCAACTACCAGGATTCCCCAGCCAGCATACTGGAAATTCTGGGAGTTGAAGTTCACCTTTCTTCAAGTTGCCAAGGCTGAGAAACACTGGCTGAAATGTTTTCCTCCAGGTCTGCTATAATAGCTTCTGGAAGACAAGGTGGATCAATATTGTGCTAAACAAAGAAGGTAGTCTAATGTTCTGAATTTCCTTTTCATGGCCTTTCACATCTGATCATTTTCCTCTTTTTTATTGTTTTCTTTTAATGTAAATTAAAGGAATTTACATTTAATGTAAATTAAAGGAGTGTGTTCCATATAGCACTGTGCACATTATTTAGCAATACTCATACCTGTTGAGTATTGATTGATTGCAAATGTTGAGATAATTATTTCTGGATATCCAACAAGTTTCAAATAACTGCCATCTATTTTTGTGTTTGTTCCTGAGTTTCAGGCTGTCAAAACTTTTGATTATCTGAAACTCTTCGTAGGGCAGGGTTCCTCAAGGTGGACTTCAACTCCCAGAATTCCCTAGCCAGAGTTGAAGTCCACCCGTCTTAAAGTTGCCAAGGTTGAGGAACCTTGGAGTAGGGGATTCTGGGGACTGCTAAAAAAAAATGGCCTGAGGTGCCTGGGGCTCACAGAGCTGCAAACTGCCAGTCCAGCCTTATGTACAAACAGTATTATTTTTTTCTTAAAACATATTATTTTAATGAACAAATTTTATAATTAAATATTTGTATTAATTATATTAATTAATATTTATATTAAAATATTAAATGCACATGCATTGGATGGAAATGAATATGGTCCACAAAAGCTGAGGCTACAGTAAAACTGCTATAAGTGAAGCACAACTTTGTGGTTCAGATGTGTTGAGTTCCTCACCTGTTCCAGTTGCTGGAAGATGAACTTCAACAGGGCAGAAATGAATTTGCACTTTGCGGCAGGCCCGGTCTGCTAGGATGATAGAAATGGGATCAGGACGGAATGCAAAGGGGAAAATACATATTTTACTTTTATATCAAAAGAAGCAATAAACTGAATTCCTTTGAGTTGGCTGCTTTGGTGCAAATGAAGCCCTTTGTACTATTTATTACAGTCATATGAGTTACTGAAATAGATATTTGCCTTTACAATGTAGGGTTCCCTTCTTGCGAGTGATGTATTAAAAGTTTAATAAACCATCAGCCTGCTCCCCCAACGTAATACGTCACATCAAGGTACCATCTTTACAATCAGTTTCCCATTAGCAAACACAATGTATTCAAATATTGCACTAAGCCATAGCTTGCTTTAATCATGATTAAGATGATGTCCCCACTCACACTGTGAAATGTATGAAATGCTGAATGGATAAATGTGTTCTGCTAACATGGAGAAACTTTCCTAAACTTATTTCACTGTGAGATTAAAAGTTATCCTTCCTGTCTCGACTGTGAGTGCTCCTCTGTAATTGAGACTCCAAGAAGTGCAAAGGGGTCCTCGTATTCATTCTTTTGGCAGTCACCGTTTCAAACTTTGGCAGAAGCTCAGCCAAGATCTTCCAAGAAGAAGTTTCTGCAGGTTTTAATCATGAATAAAATTGCAAAAATTAAGGGCATCAGTCATGTCTTGTAATAACAGAGAACACAAGAGTAGAGTAAGATAGGGAGGCGATTCTGTTTATGCTTCCTTATCTGAGAGCAGCCTACTGAACATTTAATAGGTCTGTGTTCTAAATTAAATATCAGAATTTGATTTAGATAAATAATTTAATATTTATTTAAATTAAATTTAAATTCTCAAATGAGTATTTAAATGAATACTTATTAAGTATGTATCTAGGACTGTGAACTTAAAAGAAAATGAAAGTTCCGCATGTGTCAAGGTGTTTGTCGACATTCTTCTTCCTCCTTATTTTAGGTTATAAACACCCTGTCTGGTAATCTGTCCATGTTGCGTATATACAGTAGATTGTAGTCTGGTTCAGTGAACACCCAGCCATAATGTGATCTGCTTGGTTTGGGGAAGGAAGGTTATATGAATCTAGCCAATTGTCAACCAGGAGTGAGCCCAGCCAATCATGGTTTATTCAGTAAATCAGTGTTAATTAAACGATCACTTAGCATGTTGCATGAACGTTATTATGTACTGACGGCCCTGTACAAATAGAATTCAGCTGTAGAGAAATGCTTTGTATGTTTAGTGTGCATCTTAGTACAATTTGCTCAAAACCAACCCCCGCTAAATTGAAATTGTGGGAGATTACTCCAGGTAACTGTGAACAGATTTGAAACTTGAACTTCAGGTCTTGTTTAGACTTGACGCCTAAACTAGTGAGCCCTATAGCCAGCCTTGAAACACATGAGAGATCCTGTACTACCTTGATTTTTCCCTCATCATTCTTTCATTTAAAGTGATGAAAGAGAATTTGCATTTGTGATTTCGTTCAGTGGACAAAGGATCTTTGCTGAAATTCTCGTGGTGCTCTTGCTTTACTGCACGGGGCTGGGGGCCAAGGAATAGGGCTCTCCTGTTTTAGGTCCTACTGCCTCTCTCTGGAACTTCTGCAGCCACCAGCTTGCCTTCCAAAGCTGTAATTACATCTCCGAGAAGACATCGTTCATGAGGCAACTCCTGGGCTTTTTTTTTTCAGATTGGAAAGCATAAGCAGCCAGGGAGATTTCAGAATGGAGATGTTGCGGGAAGGTCCGCGGGGGCGGTGGGGGAGGGGGGTTGTCAAAAAAGTCAGGACAGTGCAATCAGAGCCCTCCCTCTTTTTTAATGTGTGCCCATGTGCAATACACCTCACAACATCACAAAGGGGCAGGGCTGTCATTGTAGCCCCCCCCCCAACCTTTTTGACTTTTTGGATTTCCCCTCCCTGCAGGTACCCCTGGAGATATGCAGCAGAACCCCGACAGTAGCCTCCCCTCCCCCCAAACTCTAAAAGTAATCCGAACCAAATTCTCAAGCCCCCCCTCCCCCCCCCCGAGAGGAGGCAAGAGAAGCCTCCTTTCCAGAGGATGAAAGCGCTTGGGGGATCGCGCAGGGCCAAGGGAGGAGAAGAGCCTTCGGCATCACGCTGGATCTAGGTGGAGCCTCCCCAGTTGGAAATCTTGACAGGTCCTGCCCGCCGCGCTTTCAGCCTCCACCAGACCGGGGTCAGCAAAGGGAGGAGGCTGCAGCCGATGCCCCAGGAGCGCAGGCGGGGGATGAGGCCGCCTCGGGAGGCCACCGCGGCGCTGGTGGGCGCTCCCGCGGGGTGAAACGGCTTGGCAGCCCCGGGTCGGAACCCAGCAGGCCGACAGGGGCCGGGCAGCTGCGTCCGGCCGCCCCCAGCCTTCCACCGAGCCGCGTTTCTCGCCCGTCGGCTCCCAGCTCCTCCTCCCGAAGCCGTAGTCAGAAGTCAGTCGCTCTTCATAGGCTGCCGCCGCTGCTCTCTCAACTGCGCCTTTCGTCGCCCGCTGGCAGGCAGGCCTCTCGGAGCCTCTCGCTGGGAGCCGACCCAGCAGCCGGTCGCCCTCGCGATCGCCAAGCCGCTCTCTCCGAGCCCCCCCGACCCCCGGGCACGGACGAGTCCCGGGCTCGCGGGCTTGCAGGGGCGCTGCACCCCCCCCCCGCCCCGGGCTTCCTGTTGGGGCTACGTAATCCCGCCACCCGCAACAGAGCGGAGGCCCGGCCCGCCTGGCACCGCGCGTTATGGACAAGCACGGCGGTCGGATGAAGGAGAAGCGGCGTTATAAGGTGAGGGGTCTGCGTCTGGGGAAGAGGGGCCGCGAGCGTTTAAAGGGGGCCGAGATCGGGGCGGAAAAGCAGGGGTCGCCCGGCGGTCTGTTCTCCCTGCGCGTGGGGCAGCTCGCTGCTAGGCAATAGATTCCGCCGCTTCTGCCCGGACTGAATCCCTAAATTAGACTCGGACCTGATGGAGGGGCGTTTCGCTCTAAAGCCACCCTGCTCGAGGCATTCCTTCGATTTGGGCGCCGCTTCCCAGGAAAACTTGGTGGGTTCCACTGATTCGGATCCCATGTCCAGAGAACGCTTGGAAGGAGGAAGGGGGTAATCCGGATTACCCCCCTCCTTCGTTGACGCATCGGGACCCCCGAGGTCAAAGCTCTTCTTCGTTCCCAGGGAGCTTTGTCTCGGCACCCCGGACTTCATCGCGCCCTCCTCCTCCTCCTCCTCCTCCTCCATCCTGCCTGCCGTCTTAGAAGAGAAAGTAATTCCTCCGCGCCCCCAAATATTGGCCGCGGTGCCCTGCGGAAGGCAGCCCCCGCCAGCTCACGCGCGGCCCCCTCTCGCCCTAAACGCCCCACTCTCTGGGACACCTCCAGTCTCGGGAGGGGTCGGCGCAGCCCCCTCCCGATTCCTCTTTATTGCCGCTGATTTTTAGTCTGTGGTGGATTCCCTAAACCCGCTCGGTCCCACCGGGGCTCGAGATCCGAGCGTGAAAGAGAGCGAGGAAGAAGGGAGCGATTGTTGAAAATGAAATCGGGTGGTTTCGCTACTGATTTGCGGCTCTCGGGGTCACCGTGGCGCTGAATGCGGAGAGGGATTGTTTCTTTCTAGGCTGTTGATGGAGGCTGCATTTTTTATGGTCTCGAGCATATGGGAGCCCTGACTCTTTTCACGGGTGGCGGGGCGAGCAGGGGACTGCGCGTGGACTGTGTGACACTGGAGAAAGTGGGAGGGTGAGAAGAGTGACTCAGATGATTCGTTTGTCCTTTCACTCGGGCTCCCCGTCCCCCCCCCCAACTTTGAGGACTGACGTGATATTGGCAGGACTTCCAGTGAAAGTTCTTGTCTGTGTTCACCGACTGTGACACACATAGCTGAGGCAGTGAATTCCGACATAGTTTGAAAGGTTATAGCTCTCTCGAAGAAACCTCTCTTTAATTATTTTTAAACGTGAGAACTGGTTGGGGGGGGGGGGAATTCTGGCAGCCCTAGATTGCAGCATCAGAGCAAACCCTTACTTTGAAATATGCTTGTCTGTGCAGATATAAATATAGATAGATAGAAGGCTGTAATAACCAGAAAGACTAGATTCATACTTTGAGCTAAGCCTTTACCCATGGTTTGTTGAGTAAATTGCAACTGGCTAAGTTCCCAAAACATTCTGAATTGTAAATGATGACCTATGGAAACAGCTGGGTTCATACAACAGGCTAAGCCCAAAGCATAATAAGTTAGAATGGGGTGGAGGGCAGAAATTAAATTGAATCCACTCACAGTATCTTCTGTGCACCTGCATTTAAAAATGGCTGAATGAAAATAGCCTCTGTTTGAAAATGGCTTCAAGATAAACTAACAGTTAACTTTAAAATGGGCCTCCGATCAATCATTCATTAAGCTGCAATAAGTGTAGAAGGCTTTCTTTGACCTACCTAAACAAGCCTTTCTGTGGCTCCTGTCTCATTTTCCTAATTTGCCATGTAATTTGGATGAACAAATACAAATAACCTGACTTTAGACTGCAAAGGAAACCTAGTATGGCTTCTGCCAATTCACACATCGAAGTAGCCAAGCAATGAAAGTAACGCTGAAGAATGATAATTAGCCCAATGTGAAGCAGCTGGCCGGGATTCTTAAAAGCATGCACTGAAGCTGCACCACTCTATGTCTGCTTGGAAGCAGGTAAAGAAGGAGCTGGTTGCAACTGCCCAAAGAAAGAAGCTGTTTCAAAGTCTCCCTTGTTCCTCAAGACCTAGACTGGAAGGACTTCAAAAGCTGAACAAGATTTCCAGGCAAGTTTATATAGAAAAGGTAATTCCTGTGAAAACCTGACTCCAGACTTCCTAGAACAGGAGCAGTCAGTGCTCTGCTCTGTCGAGATGTTCCTTGGTATTTGCTAGGTGGTTTGCTCTGCTTGACTCCTAGGGTGTGTTAAAGTTTTTTTTTAACATTTAACAAATGGAGAACTGGGGGATTCAAGCCCTTTTATCCCCAGTAATGCCCCGGGCCCTGTTGGGAGGCTTAGAATATAAATAGGATTGGTTGGGAAAAGAAATACTGTAATAAGGCTGGGCAGAGATCCAGATTTGGAGGGTGAGTGTGATTCAGGGATGTGTGAATGCTTGTGTAGCCCTTGTGGGAAACCCCCTAAAGCAACTGCATCTTTTGGGGGCTGTGTGTGGCTCTATTGCACAATCCTGGGGAAACATGGATTAAGGGGAAGGTATTTCTGACCCGTGTATGCCCACGTGCATTCTAAAATGCACTTTTACTTTGAATCTGTCTCTTTGCTCAATCCTAATAGACCAGTGTTTCCCTGTGCTGGCTGGGGAATTCTTGGAGTTGAAGTCCATATATCTTAAAGTTGCTAAGGTTGAGAAACACTGTAATAGACCATTGTAACTAGGGTACTAAGGAACATCCTAGAAGGGTGGAGGTGGGATATTTTGTGGCTGGCCACACTTAGCCAACCATTTTGTGAGAATGCCTGCAACATTTGGAGGTTATTGTGGGTTGAATGTTGGCTTTGCATTAGAAAGTTGTGGGTTGGGGCCACTGGGGGAGATGGGCAGCATACAAATTTAATTAATAAATAGTGCATGGTGCCTGAAACAAGACTTTGAATATGTTTTCCTAAGTTATCAAAGAAAAACATTTCCTGGTTTAAAAAAAAAAAAATCTGAAACTTTGTCCTCAGAATATAGCAGCTGTCCTGCTCTTACAAATTAATGTTTGAAATGAAACGCCTCTTACCACCATGCTGGAGAGGTAGAAATGGTCCATTCCTATATATGTAGTCATGTGAAGGCATACTTTTATTAAAATGTTGAGGATTTTATATGACTTGTGTGCTAGAGAGATGCAGGGTTCTGATTTTCTAACATGCTTAAGTCAGATCTCCATATGCAGAGCAATGAATTATGTCCATCACTTTTATCTGAATCTTAGTATGATTCTTTTCAATATATTGGAATATATTAAGACAATAACAGTTCTTTTTCTTTTTCCTTTTTATGAAACAATAGTAGGCAAACCAAAAATGTGGCATATTGGGAATATATTTTTCTAAAACATTATTGTTTTTTTCTCCTTTTTTCTTGTGGATGCTGCCATCTATAATTTCATCTGCGCTGATATACTTTTAGCTCTCTAACCACCTTCTCACTTCTAATTGTCTCTGAATACAAGACTGAAAATGTGGAAATCTTCAAACACCATTATAATTCTCAGCAAAGACTAATGCAGTAGAGATGTTAATAGAATTTGTAGAATATATCATCTTAAATGCAAGTCTTCTTAAACTCAAACTTGACTCTTGATAATTTCATGGGATGTCCATATAATTTTCTTGACAGCAGTATATAGAAATGGTTTACACGGTCCTCTTTTTAGGAGATTTGTACATGTCTTCTAACAATTGTGAAATATAGTAGAACAAATGGAAGGCAAAATGGTTCAGTTCTAAAACGTTATGAGGTGTTGGTGAGGGAGGGACAAAGCAAAGAATTGATGGACAGCTTGAAAGTGAAAATCAGAGTTGGAAAAATCTATCCTACATTTGATGGTTATTATATGGTTTTCCTTGTCATGCCCTCCTGCACCTTTCCCATTAATTATGTCTAGTGTCCTCATCACCCTAAAGTTCCAATAATATTGGCTGATGTTCCTTGTTGGTTGATAACAAGAGGAAAATCTCTGTATTGTCGAAGGCTTTCACGGCCGGAATACGATGGCTGGTGTGGGTCTTCCGGGCTGTGTGGCCGTGTTCTGGAAGTTTTGTTTCCTAACGTTTCGCCAGCATCTGTGACCGGCATCTTCAGAGGGCAGGAGCACAGACAGGAGCAGTTCTCTCTGTGCCCAGGAGAACTGCTCCTGTCTGTGCTCCTGCCCTCTGAAGATGTCGGTCACAGATGCTGGCAAAATGTTAGGAAACAAAACTTCCAGAACACGGCCACACAGCCCGGAAGACGCACACCAGCCATAGAAAAATCTGTTTGCGATTTTCCTTTAAGCATTCTGTAACTTCTAAATGTATCTTCAGCTTTGTTTTGATGTTAATTCTGCAGGGAGTTCTGTGCGCTTTCATGCTTAATGGCTGCTTGCAGACTTGCTAAGATACCCATATGTTCCTTAGCAGTTCCACCCTATATAGGAAAATATTTTGGGCCCAGCCAGTCATCCATTTAGTTCCGTACTCTACACATTCACTGGTAGAGACCTGAGAGCTTTGGCAAAGCATATACTGCTGCTTAGTCATTCTCTGGTTTGAACCTTAAGAACACTGATTGTGTGAATTACACGGCATCGATCATAGTACACTACTCTTTATGTGCCTGGTAATTTATAGATGTATATAAGACCAAAATGCCAATTGTTTTAAAGAATTGGTCTTGGGTTTTTTAAAATCATTTTCCCATTTAGTCTATCGATTTCCATAATGTATATAATGCTGGCATTTTTAATATTCTCTTGCACTCTGTAGAGTTGGAATGTACTTGAAGGTTACTAAATCCTGCAGCTTCTACTCATTGCTTCCAATGACCTCTACACTCCTATTATTTTTTAAAAAAACATTGTTAGGCTGCTTCTGCTTTCATTTTGTACCAAACTACTTTGTGTCCTTTTTGCAGAGAAATATACAGTAAAATAATGTTTATGAATTTCATGTTCTCTCTCTTCCCATAACCTTTCCATGAACCTTTCATCTATCTAATTTCTACAGTGCAAATAATACTTCTAGTGCAAAGGAGATAAAATGTATTCAAGTTACAATTTGTACTGACTCTAGAAAGGTGAGGGGGGGGGGTCATTTGTTTCTCACTCTAAACCTAACCCTAGTGCAGTGTTTCTCAACTTTGGCAAAGTTAAGATGGGTGGACTTCAACTCCCAGAAGTCCCCAGCCAGCTGGGGACTTCTGGGAGTTGAAGTCCACCCATCTTAACTTTGCCAAGGTTGAAAAACACTGCCCTAGTGATTTATTCCAACTGGATTTTAAATAGCAGGTTTCCTATTGCCTCCATCCTGGTGTTCTTTGGATGTGCTGGAGGATAAATGGCCAACAGATCTGAAGCGTACTAGTTTGGGGAATGCTGAATTTGATTCTCTGCCTGATGAAACTCAGTCCACAGTTAAATGGGTTGTCTTGACAGTCTTGTTATTCAGAAACTGTTTTCAGTTAATATTAACATTTGTTCCTGCAGTAGAGAATAGTGATAAAACATAATTTAAAGACAAACTCACAATGGCTTGGTCAAACCAATTCAGGAATGGGCAACTAAGGCCATATGCTGCGTTGGCCCTAATTTGGAAACCCTTTTGAAAGAGATCAGTTCAGAAGTTCTGTAAGAGTTTGGAGGTGGGAAAGAATTGGAGGTAAGGAAGAAGGGGTTAAAATGTGAAAAAGGAGATAAGTGCCCCACCCATTTTAGAACTGGACATACTCTCTTCTTGCTTCAGTCGTGCCTACCATCCTATAATGGGATGTGGGAATGACCTTGAGAGACAGGAAGAAGAGCCACAGATTGGACAACTGGCATGTAAAAGATATTTCGATCCACAGAAGGGGGGGCATGGGAAGCATTTCAGAAGGGATCCTTGTTTTCTGGAGAGTAAAAGGAGAAGAGGGGAGAAATACTTTCAGTCTTGCAAGATTCTGTTAATGTAACCTTATAATAAAGATAGAGCTAGAATTCATGTTGTGCTTCTTGTCTGGACTACCCTGAAGCACTGAGACATCACTTGTAAGATGGTCCTCAACAATGGTCACAAAATAATAGCCCATGCTCATTTTATGCAGAGTCCAACCATTGCAAAAAGCTATAAATAGGTTTCTAGCCTAGCGCCTTAACTACTACTACAAACTGGTTTTCAAAGGTGAAATATTTATTAAATTTGTGTCCCCCCCAATCTCACCCAATGGGTGACTCTGTCTAAAGCAGGGTTCCTCAACTTCAGCAACTTTAAGATGGGTGGACTTCAACGCCCAGAATTCCCCAGCCAGCCATGTCCACCCATCTTAAAGTTGCTGAAGTTGAGGAACTCTGGTCTAAAGTACCTGTCTGAAAAAAGAAAGGCCTTCACTCTGTACCTAAACTAGCAGATCACCTGATTTTTGTAGTAGCCTAATGTGATTACTCCTGATGTTTCCATCTGTATGATTTTAATGTAATAACCATACATGTAAAAACCAGTTGTTCTTGAAGTATAAATTAAATTACAGTTGCTAGACAGACCAGCATGACTGCCTCTGTACCAGACATGGAAAGAGGTGGGTTAAGAAGCACTGACTAAGGCAACCTAGGGTGTTTACTGTGCCTGTGGTTGCATTATACCCTTAGCCATGGTTAACTAAACCATAATGTACTGAACACAATTTATTAGGTTTACACTGGCCGTAAATTAGCCACATGGGTTTAGGTTACACAGGGTGCCAGCATAACTCTGAATGGCTATTGTTTTGGTTCAGAGTCCTGTGTGAACCCACCCAGTGGGAGAGAGTTATGAGTTGATGTGTTAGCTATCCATATTTTGGTTCTTGAGATAGCCTGATGATCGTGGTGAATGTCCTTCCCTTAGTGCTGGAGATAGTGAAAAAGTTAGTTTAGTTTAAGCAACATGCTAATCTTAGCCATCATTTTAGAATAAACCACAAGTGGCTGGGCTAAATTAGTTTAAACAAACCATAGGATAGTGTCATGTGGGAGCCAAACCATTGGGGTTAGAAAACCATGGTATTGAGTGAACCAAGCCAGTTGAGACTTACTCAGGAAACCATAGTTAAGTGCAGTGAGGATCCAATTGAATCTAGTCATAAAGACTGGGTGATACTGTACAGATTGACTCAAAGATACCAATCTTCAAAGAAATGGCCTGAATGTCTCCCATTCTGTTACCTCCTCTCGTCATGGAACTATAATTTTACTTCTCCATAGGAGGATGCTTGAAGACAAGTCTAACGTTAAGACTGATTATCTGCTGAAAAATTACTCATTTTTATTTAATTAATGGTAAAGAATGTAGTTTTTTTTCAGTTTTCTTAAAAAAGAAATTTGGTGAAATTCTTAAGAGTGTGATGCAGAATTATTGTCAGGCCGAGCCCAAGGAACTCCAAGAGACAATGCAAATTCAGTCCAGTTATGTTTATTAGCTGCAACCTCTAGCAAGAATCTTCCCAGGCTGAAACCCCAGCTCCCAAAGTCAGCCAGCCACGACAGTGTACATTCCTCAGGGAGGTGCCAGTCTCATCCTCTTGTTCCTCCCACGCTCTTCTGGGGAGCTAAGAAAATGTTTATCTCCCTGAGCCTGGCCTTCATAATTCCATTCCATCACAATTATCAAACTTACCTTAGCACAAAGATGTATAAAAGGGTCTGCCTTTTATTCTACAATAATTTCTCTTGGGATCTGCAGCTGCCCTGACCATCCATATGTCAAATTCTATCAGACAATTTCGCCCCAAGATCCAGAAGAGGTGGCAAGTGGAGAGGGAGAACACTCCCCCAAACCTCAACATCCTCCACTGCTTCACAACAATAAGGAACAAGAAAATCAGAAGTCTCCTTTGCAGAGGAGGAAAACTTTCAGGAAACTGGAATGGACAATTTTGGCACAGAGTTAATTAAAGAAACTTTCAGTGAAGATGATCAGATCTGGGATACAAAAATGTGAGCAACCACAAGATGAGTGTTTTGTACCTCTCTTTGCTACCATCTAGTGGTTCTCTGGTTTTTTTTCAAACCCGATCTGGTAGCTTTACTTCTAGTACAATCACATCCTACAAATTGCAGCATAAAAGGACATGCAGGGGAAATATTTTCCAAAGTAACTTTAGAATTGTGCCTGTTCAGAAGAAGTCAGCTATTTAATTCTCTGCAGCACAAAGTTTGCCTGCTGTTGGGGTTACTATTATTGGAAAGGGCAATTTATTTTACTAAAATCACTCTGGTAGTTTTCCTTAACGCGGAGCTGCAGCCTCATTGAATAACAGATGATATTTTTTTTTTCCCCTCTGGCAGGCAGAAAGTTGGATGCTGTTCATGGCTGGATTATAAATAACTTTGTGGGGAGGAGAAAACAGTGACATCCAAATTAAGAGACAGTAGCCTGATTTAAGAAAAAGAAAGCATTGACCGCTATGTTCTTACCCTAAGTGATTTATTTTAAATATTTTACTATAAAAGCCCGATGTATCTCACCTATCTTTTTGTCTGTGTGAATAACTGTAACAAAAGTTATCGGATTGCCGATAACTTTAGTTGTAGGAGAAGAGGAACATGATAATGAGTACTTCTGTGTTGAGAAGCCTGGGAATCTTTTCTTTCAAAGCCAGCGCTGCGGTATTTTCTTTCAAAGCCAGTGTATTTTGTAGAGGAGTTGGTAATACTGGGGCAGTGTGA